>NC_060281.1:90375153-90516541 GCF_021613505.1 Equus quagga | reverse complement strand
CCTCCCACTACTGAGCAAACTCTTCTTTGGATTATTTGGGGTTTACTGAGACTTGTCTTTGGTTGGTGGGGAATGTGGTCTCTTGGCAAATGTCCCCTGTGCACGTGAGAAGAATGTGTCCTCTGCTGTGTTGGGGGGCGTGTTCTGTAACATCAGTTCAGGCAGAGTTGTGACAGTGCCGTCCAGGGCTTCTGCATCCGTCCTCGTCTCTGTCTAGCTGCTCAATCAGTGATGGAGCAAATGTTGAAATCTCGGACCGTGGGTCGTCTGTTTGTCCTTTCAGTTCTGTGGGTTTTCTTTGTATATTTGAAGCTCTGTGTCTAGAAGCCATGACTCTCCTGATACACAGCCATCGAGGACTGTGATGCCTTCCTGGTGAACGGCCCCTTTATTATTAGGAAATGACCCTCTTCTCCTGGGAAATTCTTTGCTTTGAAAGGAGCACTGTTGCTCCTGGCCTGCGCTCTCCCCACTGGACCCTACATGTGTGTGCTGCTCCCTGGGAGCTCCCTGCGGGCCAGGTGCTGTCTGGCAGGGCCTGCCTCCCACCCCCAACCAGAGGCCATCGGGGGCATCAGAGAACTGAGAGACCCTGAGTTCCTGCTAGTCTGTCCACCCAGCTGCACGTTCCAGCCCACCATGGCGCTCTTGGAGAAGCACGAGATGAGTGGTGGAGTGGGAGGCCCCAGCATCACCAACTGGTCCCTGCATGCTGGAGCAATGTCCTTGCTGCCCCCTTCATGTGCCATGCACCCCTCCCACACCTGCTGTCCCACCTCATCCAGAGCGGAGTTTCCTCTACCGCCACTTGGAGGACACCTGGTGGGGCGGTCTGTCCATGCCAGCCTCCCCTCTCCCAGACAAAGGCACGTCTGCGCTCAGAACGCGCTGCTGTCAGCAGAAAGCAGACGGCACAGCATGGACACCGCGCTGCCCCTGCAGCCGCCCTCCTTTCCTGCGGTGGAGCCTCAGCCTGGCGCGTCTCTCTCCTCTTTCCTTTTCCCTGTCTCTGAGTTTCCTGCACTTAGCACAAAGTCAGGTCTGCTTTTTTTCTCCCTCTGACAATCCCTCTTTATTAGGTAATTACATGGAATTTGTAAGGACGCTGATGTGACTATGGGTGTGGTTGGGTTTAGATCCACTAGGTTGATGTTTGTTTGCTATTTATCCCATTTGTTTGTCCCCATTTCCCTCTTTTTCTACCTTCTTTTGGGTTAATTATTTGTATGATTCCATCTTATCTCCTGTATTAGCTTCTTGGCTCAGCCAATTCATTTCATGTTTTGTGGTTGCTTTGAGGATTCCTGCCTCCATCTTCTGTTTGTGCCAGTCTGCCTTCAGGTGACACTGTCCACTTCACGACAGTCCACTTCCGTGTCCCCTTCTTGGCCTTCTGCTATTGACTGTCATATTTTACTTTTATATGAGTATTAACCCCACAATAAATCATTATTTTGGCTTTAGTTTTCAATTATATTTTAAAAATACGGTGAAAAGTTTTTGATATTTGCCCACATATGTAGCAATTGTGATGTCTTCATTCCTTTTCTAGTCACCATTGTCCATCTAGTACTGTTTACCTTTTTAAATTTTTTTTTTTGCTGAGGAAGATTCACCCTGAGCTAACATCTGCTGTCAATTTCCTCTTTTTGTATGTGAGCCACCACCACAGCATGGCCACTGAGAGATGAGCAGTGTAGGTGTGCTCCCAGGAACCAAACCTGGGCCACCAAAGCGGAGCATGCCTAAACTAACCACTCGGCCAACTGGAGCTGCCCCTGTTGTTTCCCTCTGCTGGAGGGGTTCCTTTCACATCTCTTGTCGTCATGCTCTGCTAATGATTAATTCTCTCAGTGTTTGAATGTCTGAAAAATATTTATTTTGCCTTTTTATTTACAGTTTTATTGAGGTATAATTGATGTAAAAATAAAGTACTCATTTAAAGTGTATAATCTTACAAGGGTTAACATTGATTAACACATTGATAACCCATGAAACCGTCACCTCCATCAAGATAATGAACATGTCCATCACCCCAAGTTCCCTCATGCCCCTTTGTGAGCCCACCTGCCCCCCTTGGCCCTCCCACCAATCTACTTTCTATATTTTCTATAGTTTTATGTCAATGGGATCACTGAGTTCATTGGTTGCTGTGGTTTGTATTCTTTCACTCACTGTGATTGTTTTGAGATTCATCCATGTGGTTGCCCATGTCGACATGGCTCCTTTTATTGCTGAGAATCACCTTTCTCTGTGGCAAAATACACATGACACAAAATTTACCACTTTAACCATTTTTATGTGTATAATTCAGTAGCACTAAGTACATACGTGTTGTATAACCAGCACCACTATCTGTTTCCAGAACTTTTTCATCAGCCTCAAATCTTGTCTTCTGTGGTATATAATCTGCTGTTAATACATCCAGTGTGTTTTTCATTTCAGACACTATCTTTTTTATCATTATTTTGATTTATGTCTTTTTAATACCAAACATGTTCCCTTTATCATGCTAATTTTTCCTCTACCTTCCTGAGCATGTGGATATATAACAGTTATTTTAATGTCCTTGTCTACTAATTCTATCATCTATGCCATTTCTGGGTCTGTTTTTATTGGTTGCTTTTTCTCTTCATAGGGTCATATTTTCTGGATTTTTTTTCGTATATCTGGTCAGTTTAGATTGGATACCAGACATTATGAATTTCACATTCTCGGGTGCTAGATTTTCTTGGTATTCCTTTAGCTGTGTGTAGGGTTTTTTGGGGATGCTATCAATACACCTGGGAGCAGTGTGAACCTTTGAGGCTTGCCTTTCAGCTTGCTTAGGTGGGTTCCGAACAGCCTGGAGTGTAGGCCTCACTGGGCCCTGCTTCTGAGGACCTCGTGCAGTGTCTTTGAGGGAGAGGTCTTTCCAGCGTGGCGGCTGTGAGCTCAGGAGTCCCCTACACATGTGTGCCGAGCTGGCCGCAGCTGTGGGCTCTGTGGGACCCCCCACTGGTCTGCACAGAGCTCTTCCTGCAGCTCTCTCCCTGCCAGTCTCGGCACCATGGTTTCCAGGTGCCTTGGCCTCCCCGAACCCCGAATCCTCTCTTCACAATCGGGGCATCCCTGGGCTACGGGTCTCCCTTCCTCTGCTGCAGCCGGGAAACTCCCCAGCAGGCTTCTGGGGCAGGAACACGCTGACTTTGTTTCTCTGCTCTGAGCCATCGCTGTCTCTGCTGCCTGTTGTCCAGCGGCTAAAAATTGTTATTTCATATTTGTCTGATTTTCTAAGCCATTGTTAAAACAGGTGGTAAATCCGTCCTTAGGTGGAGGCAAAATTGCTTGACTGCTTATTTTATATTAGTTTTTATATTACCTACTGATTGCTTGGAAGATGAGTTCATAATGGCGGTATTCCTGTTCATAGTTCAAGTGTGTCTCTATCCACATTGGATGGTGGGTGTTCAGATATGAAATGATCATGGCAGGTCATGGGATGTAATGACTGAGAAAACCTGCAGACATCAAAATGTCTTGCAAATATTAATTTATGACATCAGGTCCCATTTGCATGTCATAGACAGATGATTGCCGTAAAGATGAGGGTCTCACCTTTATGTTCTGGTTTGAAGCGTGAGTGCATCTCTACCCACGTGGGGCAGGCAAGGGTCCCAATTGGCGATGTCTGCTGGAAATGATACTGCCTCGATCATGGAATTCACCTGATGGTCAGATGCCAAGTGACAAAACCATCGGCAGTGGGGATGACTCGTTCAACACATTCTTCAGCGAGACTGGGGCTGGCAAGCATGTGCCCAGAGCAGTGTTTGTGGATCTGGAGCCCACTGTGTCGGTAGGTACATGGACACTCGGGGTGGCTGTCCTGGGAGGGTGGGAGAGCCTTGCTAAAGCCCCCCATGGGCTCCTTGGATCCCCCTGCAGAAGGGACAGACATACAAGTGTATGCCCATGGTCACGTTAGGTCACACACTGGAAGGTTAGTGCCTGGCATGTCCATGGGACTCAGGCTCCTAATTGAGAAGAACCTGCAGTGAGGTTGGCCGGCACTGAGATGGGCTGGGGGTGGAGTCACCGTGGCCTTCTCGGCCCCGGTCAGGTGGTTGTGTAGACCCTGTCTGCAAGGCGCCTGGGCACCGGTCCCTCCTTAGTGCTGTGCGCTCCCTCAGGCTGGGGCACGAGTCTTTACCTGCATCTTAGACACAGAAAGCTCACTATAGAATATTCATTGGGTTCCCCCAGATTAGAAGTCTGAAGTAGTTTCCAAGGAGAGCTGCAAAGAGAGCGCCTTCCAGTGGCCACCAGGAGATGACACAATGTCACCTTGAAGCCTGTGAGACCCGGGCCACATAGGGTGCCCTGATGGGACTGCCCAGCAACAGTCATGCTGGGGACTGTCTAGCCTGTAAGGGATCTTTAAATTCCACCCTTGGCTGTAGCTATGGGGATGGAAGAAACACGCTCATGTAGAGTTGCCTGTGTGCGGGTGTGAGAGCTCTCCTCCCTTCTTGGGGAACTGGTCCCGCTGGCATTTGTCCCGCGAGTTGACTGTTCTTTCCTAGAGCCATCGGGTGAGGTTGTGGTCTGTGTATTACACAGAGACGTGTCCTGTGAGACACCGATGCTGCTGACCTACAAGGAACAGCGTGTGCTTGGTAGAAGGGTACAGTCCCGATCTGTCCACCCTGGTGAGTTAACAGCAGGCCTAAAGACTCGTGGCCACTGTGTCCTCTTTGTGGAGGAAGTGCACAGGGACCCACAGCAGCCCTTCCACCCGGAGCAGCTGATCACCGGGAAGGAAGACACAGCCAATAATTACCCCAGAGGCCATTGCCCCATCGGCAAGGAGATCATCGACCTGGTCCTGGAAGAGATATATGAACTGGAGAGGAAAGCACTGAGAAGGCTTCCTGTGGACGCTGTCCTGGACGGGAGGGTAGCAGTTGGAATGTGACCAGAAGGACATTTTGGCAAAACCGAGGCCTTAATCACGAGTCCACAGTCTTACCCTCCAGTGTGGCTGTGGTGCATCCACACATCTTGACCATCTGTCTGCTTTGCCTCTAAGAGCAATGCATGTTCACTGTGGAGGGTGTGAACCATTTGATCTTGCAGAGGAAGAGAAGTGACCGGGGCTGGCTGGAGGTTGCTCTGTGCCTTCTGCCCACATTGGCTCCCGTTCTCTGCTTTCTCTCAGGCGGGTCTGTGTGCGGGGCTGCAGGGCTTCCTCATCTTCCACAGCTCCGGGGTGGCCCCAGCTCTGGGTTTGCATATCTGCTCATGGAGCGCCTCTCGGTGGACTATGGCAAGAGGTCCACGCTCGAACTTGCCATTTTCCCAGCCCCCCAGGTTTCCACGGCCGTGGTGGAGCCCTCCAACTCCATCCTGACCACCCACATGACCCTGGAACATTCTGATTGTGCCTTCATGGTGGACAAGGAAGCCATCCATCTATGAAATATGTCATCACAACCTGGATATCAAGTAGCCCATGTACACCAACCTCAGTCATCTCGGGCAGATGGTGTCCTCCCTCACAGCCTCCCTGCAATTCCACGGGGCCTTGAGCATGGGCTTGATGGAATTCCAGACCAACCTTGTCCTGTACCCCTCCATCCACTTCCCCCTGGCCACCTGCACCCCAGTCATCTCAGCCAAGAGGGCCTAACACGAGCAGCTCTCCATGGCCAAGATCACCAGTGCCTGCTTCTAGCTGGCCAACCAGATGGTCAAGTGTGACCTTTGCCATGGCCTGCTGCATCTTGTACAGGGGGGACGTGGTCCTGAAAGACGTCAACGCAGCCATTGCCACCATTAAGACCAAGCACACCATCCAGTTTGTGTATTGGGGCCCGACTAGAGCTAAGGTAGGACTGGGTGATGGGCAGTGGGCCGACCCATTAGCAAGCAGCAGACCCTGCCATGAAAGATGGCCCCTTTCAGAGAATCCCCTGTTCCCTGCAGCTTGGCTCTTGGCCGTAACTTAGGGACCCAGAGTGATCGTCTATTCAGGGGCATCTTTAACTTCCCTCCTGAGTCATCACACAACAGAGTAGAAAATTTTATGAAGGACTTTTGTTCCTTTTCTTGGATGGTAGAATTAGTGTGGGACATGTAGGTTGGACTGAGAAATGGAGGCATTTTCCTGGCATTTTGGTAATTCGTGCAGATATCTGAAATGGGGGAATTACTGTGAACCAACTGCTATCCCTATCACTTCATTCCATGACTGTGTAGACACCGCATTCACCTTAAATTCCTCTGCAGTGCTGGATTTAAAGAAAAACTATCATGGATCTTTCTGTGAGGAAAATGGCAACATCTTTATTTCCATCTTGGTAAGCCTAGAAATTCTGGCTCAAGTTTGCCTCAGACCACAGTTTTCCCCCTTCCGTTGGACACGGATGGAAACTCTGCTGTCGCTCTCCAGCTTTGTCCATCCTCGGTCACTGAACCCTGGGGATCCTCTCCCTCGGGACTGTGCCTCCCTGAGCCTTGTCACGCCTCCTCTGCCTGCTCAGACCCTCCCTGCTGCTGCTGGGCCCACTGTGGGGGTTCTGCACTGGGCCTTCCTCCTCTGGGCCTCCTCTGGTTCAGAGTCAGCGTGGTGGGTGGCCCAGCCGCCTGGTTCTGTGAATGCGTTTTCTGTGGACACAGCAGAGCTGCTCATGGGAGGATTGTTGTGGCTGCTTTTGCTGCCAAGACAGAACTGAGGGGCTGCAACAGAGACCGCGGGGCCCACCCAGCCTAGACCATGTAGTGTCTCGCCCTCTCCAGACAGTGTTTGCTGACCCGGGCCCCAGCTGACCCCGTGTGCTGCTGCCGAAACCTCTGGTCACGTTGTCCCTTGGTCTGAAACTTGGAATGCCTCCCCTTTGTACCAGGCCTGGAATGTCACCTCCTTCCTCCTACTTGGCACACACATAGGCCACCTCCTGGTGCAGTGGGAGCAGCAGTCCTAGGGCCTCTGACAGTCTCCCTGTCCCCCTGCTCTGCACAGGCTGGCTCATTGGTGGGAAAGCATTGGTAAGATCTTCCCTCGTGACAGAGCCACAGTTGTGTGCTCTGAGTCTGTCGGGGTGGAAGAGGTTTCAGCCACTGAAATTAATCCCCATCCTGTTGACGCCTGTGGCGATAATAGCATATGAAGAATCCAGGGCAGTGTCCCTTTTCAGAAGGAAGACAGTCCTGTCACCTGGGCTCCTGTCACATGTCCCAGTTGTTGGGACACATCCCTTCAGGCAGCTTGGGACCCAGTCAGGGTGGCTGACCCCGGGGCTCCTCTGTCCCTGTTTTCCTTGTCTGGAGTCCAGCACCCTGCTCTACTGGCTTCTTGCCTGGCACCAAGAAGGGCTCAAGGACTGCAGGGTGAACCGAGCCTTCTCCCAGGTCGCCAGAGGGGACCTGTGTCTTCTGTTCCCGTGATGCAGCCACAATTTCTGGGTTTGACAGAAGCTTCACAGAGCACTTTCTTCCCCTTCTCTGGCAGGTGGGCATCAACTCCCAGCCCCCCACCGTCGTCCCAGGGGAGACCTGGCCACAGTGCAGCAGGCCGTGTGCATGCAGAGCAACACCGCCACCATCACCAAGGCCTGGGCCTGCCTGGACCCTAAGTTTGGTCTCATGTATGCACAGTGAGCCTTTGGTGCGCTGGGATGTGGGGAAGGGATGGAGGAAGGAGAGCTCTCTGAGGCCCGGGAGGACCTGGCAGCTCTGGAGAAAGACTACGAAGAGGTGGGTGTGGGCTCCGTGGAAGCCGAGGCCAAAGCAGGGGAAGAACGCTGAGTGGGAGTGTGGCTGGCAGCCCTCCCTGTGTGTCCTCCCCCCACTGTAGCATTACAGGGCATGCTTCCCTATTAAAGTGGCTGTGTTCAACCTCTGTCTGTCGTGGTGCTCGGCTGGGACACACTCGTCTGCCCACAGGAGCGGGTGGGACCCCAGAGCCGGACAGGCCACATGGAAAGCTGGTTCAGGCTGCACAGGGCTGCGCAGCTGGAGTGGGCGGAGCACCACCTGCATCTGTAAGGAGCCACTGCTACGTGACACAACCCAGGGTGAAATAGTCAGTGTTTCCAATGCAAGGTTTCAAAGCCCAAAGATTTACTAAATTCTAGGAAAACTGAGTTAGATTTTCAATTGAATTTTCATTTTTCAGGCTCCTCCATTGATGGGGCATGTGGACGAAAGTAATAAAAGCTTAGAACTGGAGTAGTGAAATCTGAGGTCTGTGGAAGGAGGGGTGTCCACAAAAATCCCTGAAACTGTCAGACAAATGCATAAGGTCAGGACATTTTTGGGGAAAAAGGCTTTTTTGGATTCTCCACAGCATTTAGGACCCACAGAAGCTTAGAAGCTGTAGGTGACAACACAATTCATCCTCGTCCTCACTGTCCGCAGTCTCAGTAAAAGCGTCATAAGTTTCACTTTAAGCAAAACATGCTGACGTCTGTCTATAAAACACCTAGTAATACGGGTATTTTCTCTGAGACCCAAACCTGAGGTTGAGGAGGGGGAGGTCATTGGTCTCAGTCACTTGTTTAGTTCAGCTGTAGCATAACTGGGACCAGCACACGGAATGAATTCTAAATCTTTGTGTATTAACATATTCAGAAGGCGATAGAGAACATCGTGAACGGACCCTCAGCTTTTCACAAAGCTTTATTACCAACTGGAGTGTCAACAAAAATAATCCATAACCAATCTATAAATGAAAATTTGGGTGAGTTTATTGTGAGCTTAAATCTGAGGATTGTAACCCTGGAGAGTCTTTCCACAAAGGAACAGAGCACTCCAAAGAAGTGGGGGTATACAGGGTGGTTATATACCCTCAAAGAGGATGTTTCACATATGATTGAAATGTCCCTTTTACAATAGTCACGAGGCTGCTCTGTCAGCACAGCGATTGATGGAAACAGCAGATAGGCCTGCTGTCTCAGTGAACACCACAGGTTCGCAGGTCTGTTGCCTCGAGCTGGGCTGTCACAGACGAGCGCTGCAATCAGTTCCCAGCCTAAAGAAAGACACTTAATCTTTAAGGAGATGCCAACGTTGGGAGGGGGAGGGAAGTTGCACCTTCATCTCAAAATGTCTAAGCAGATATACAATGCATGCTCAATGGCCACAGTCAGGCCCTTTTGGAAAAACAAAGTCAGGCCGAATTAGGTTTATACCAAATGGCTTCCTCATATACTCCAATATATCCTATTGCTTGCCATTTTTATTTGTCAGGAGGAAGGCACACAGAGCCTCTGCAAGGGACTGGGGAGCCCACAGCAGGGTGGCGGAAGGTGTCTCTGCCCCTCTCAGGGGCCACTCCGAGGGGGGCTCTTCCCTGGTCCCCCCCCACACACACACACCCGCAGCAGCCTGGCAGCACTGGGCTGATGGGACATCCTCTGGCCGGATGCTTCCTGGCCGCCGAGTTCTGCCAGTGCCTGGCCTCCAACGAGAGCACTGCTGCCTTTGTTTCTCTCTGAGCAGACATGGGACACTGTCATCAGGAACCAAGGCAAGCTCCACAGTCACCGCGCACCTGCTGTGTTTGTGTTCTCTGAGCAGCATTAATGTCGAGTACATTTCTGTCACGTTCCTTTCAGCGGGGACCCTATGGCAGTCCTGAGGCTGAGCACCGCCTGGAGACAGCACCTCCAGGAGGAGTCCTTAGCAGAGTGCAGGAGGCCCTCCGAGGAGCCATGGGAAAGTTCTGGAGGTCAATTTCGAGGAAGGGAATCTCGGCCTGTTGACTCCTGCCCTGGGGAGCGCATGCGGTGGGCCCTCACTGCCAGCAGCACAGGAGGGCTCCCTGCCCCCAGGCACTCTTCTCCTCTCTCGACAGGACAGGTCAGGAAGCACATACAGACAGGTCAGGAAGCACATCAGCAGTCCAGTAGGGAGGCAGGCTTTTGGATTTGATCTGGAAAGCTCTTTCTCCCACGTTTCCCGCCATCCCTCAGCATTCTGCACACACTCACTGCTCAAGCCTCCTGCTCCCAGGCTCCCTCCCCACCCCGTGATGGGCTCCTGCCAAGAGGTGCAGCTGCCTGAGCCTGCCCTGACTGCTAGGTCGCGCACCCTCAGGCGGAAGCTCCACAGACAGAGCCCTCAGCTCAGCTCCTCCTTGCTTTGTCCTTTGCTGAATTTATTCTCTGTGCAGACGGCCAGGAAGATCTGTAGCCACGCCTGGGCCAGGGTGTGGGATTACAAGAGCAGCTGCCCCAGGCTGAGGGGGTGACAGCATCAGTGAGACTGAGAGGACCCCACGGGGACAAACATGCCTGGGAACAGGCTCACGTGCTAGGCCCCATCCCTCCCCATTGAGCCTGCCCCAGCCAGGGCTCTCCTCTGCTCTGGCCTGGCAGGGTCTGCCCTGCGGGCTCTCAGCAGGGTACGTGTCCTCCTTGACCGCAGCCTCCATCCTGGTTCTCAGTCAGACAGCCTGCAACAGGGCATTGTGAGTTCTTGGAGAGACATGAGGAAAGTTCTCAGGGTCCTGTTAGGTCACTTCTGTGTCACCATTTGTCACCTTGAGCAAGTGGAGGCACCTGCAATTGAGACTCTGCAGACCCTGGCTCCTCCAGAAGGACATCAGACTGTTTCATGCTAACACTGACAGCTGAATTCTCCCCAGGATTCCTGCAAGGGTGGGACGGCCCTTCTTAAGAGAATTTCTGGAAAGTTCTTCCTCAGGGGTCTTTGCCGCCTGGTGGGTGGGGAGGGTCACAGTGGTGCCACACTGGGAACTCTGAGGGCTCAGGTTTTCCTGGCTTCGCCTCCCTGGGCCTCACGCTCAAGTGCTCGTGCACACTTGATGTGACAAAGGTATTGTAACAAGTTACCCAGAGCCGAGGGGGAGCAGACAGGGGCGTGTGGTGGGTGAAGCTGGGCAGCACAGCCCACGAGTGACTCACAAAAGACAGACGCAGAGAGAACCGTCACCCCCATTTCCTTAGGTGCAAATGCCAGTATTCTGGTCCCCACTGCAAGGGTCCCGTCTCCTACGAGAGCCTGGGCCCCACCACCCTGCAGCATCTCCCAACGTGCTGGTGCCCTCCTGAGGCCACAGCCCCGCCCAGGCCCGGCCAGGCAGGAGCAGGGCTTCTGTGGCCTCGAGGCCTGCCCCTGGGTGCTGCGGTGCCCCCGAACTCTCCACAAGGGGCCTTTCCTGAGGACTCGGGAGTACAGCCATGCACAGCTCACCCCCAGCAAGTGGCGGGTCTCAGACAGGGCCTGACTGTGAAGCCAGCTTTCCTTCAGCCTGCCACACGTGAGCGTCCTCTCCCACTCAGTGTAAGGACCTGGTCCTTCTGGAAACTCAAGGATGAGAGGAGAGTAGAAAAGAGCAAACAACATTCATCTTTAAATCTGACAAGGCTCATGAACCCTGGGATAGGAAAGCAGTGTAACTTTGAGCCCCAGAAGGCCCTGAGAAACCATCTAGTGATGACAGCAGGCCATCACCCAGCTCTGTGCGGCTCTCGGAGCCCCTCAGGCATCACGTGCCCCTGGGACTAGTAGGGAGACCCATCCAGGCCTCTTCATTTTCTGTGTGGGGATGGGAGGTCAAGAATGGTCTGCAGAGCCTGACAATGCAAAGACCTCCTTTCTTAAGCCCAGCTCAGCCACGCCCTCCCCGGGGGACCCAGCAAGGGACTTTTGGAGCTGGTCACACACCTCATGGAGGGGTTATTATGGTCGGAGGGAATGGAAGGTAGGACTGAGCCAAGGGTGACTGCAGGCTGGGGTGGGGAGCGGGGAGACATGCTCCCAGGCCCAGTTCTGGAGGGCCCCTCTCAGGTGTCACAGACATACAGTGATCACTGAACGTTCAAAACAGTCTGGCTTATTGTCTTCAAGGTCAGGGCTCCTCCCACCCCTAAAGCCAGCTTGTGGCCACTCAGTGTCTGTGACCCTAATGAAGCAAAACCCTAAAACGCACCAGCCTATCGGCCACACGTGACCCAGGAGCCCCTGAAGCTGAGAACCCGGCCATAACCAGTGGGATCCTCCCCGCCATTTCTCTCTGGTGTGGCCCCTGTGATCCCCACTCACCGTCCCCTGCAAGCTCGCCAGCAGAGCTGTTTGACGAGGACAGTTTATAAAAAGCCCAGAGGAGCTGCTGCTCCCATCCCTTCCTGCTGGTCCCCAAAAGCGGCCTTTGTCCTTCATGGTTGGAGTGGCCCCTCATGCGAAAATGGGCCAATGGGGCTGCAGAGGCAAATATTAGTGACTGGCCGTAGACTGAATGCATGTTGCATGAGAGGAAAAGAACAGGGGGCGGGGAGGACAGGGGAGAAATGAGGAGAGCACAGACGCACGACAGGCCTGCCATGGGAGGGCACTGCAGCCAGCATGGCAGCACAGCAGCCACCTGAGATTGTCAAGGCTGCCCGGCAGGGTGGAGGCCAGGGCGAGTGGGAGGCCAGGGCGTCCATCGGTGGGTAGAGAGCCCACCAGAAGGAAGGTCTGCACCCACCAGCCAGGCCTGCTGCCCCCTCTGGCCAGGCACACAGTAGGGGCTTAATCAGTGCTTCCAGAACACATTACAGACATAACAACAGGGACAGATGTGCACCACGGGCATGCACACATGCACTTTAACCCCGGACTGAGCCTGCGCTTCTTGGGAAGGTGTTCTCCCACCTGGATATGCCTGGTGACCCCTCCCCACATGCGCACACAGCCCTGACGCAGTGTTCTGGGAGAAGTGCTGTGCGAATGTTCTGGAGCAGCACTGTCCAATACAAGGGTGATGTGAGCCACACGTGTAATTTTAAATTTTCTATAGCCACACAAAAAGTAAAAAGATACAGGAAATTAATTTAAATAATCTGTTTTAATTAACCCTGAATACCCAACATATTATCACTTCAACATGGAATCAGTATAAGAATCACGTGAGAGGTGAGATGTTCCCTCTTTGCGCCCATCCCTCAGCACCCGGGCACGTGGTGGGTGCCCACACGCCCAGCACCTGTCACTGCACCAGCCCAGGGCCTATGGCTTCCGCATCATACAGTGAAGCTGCATGCGAGGCCCCATGGCTTCCGCGCACCACGTTCGTCCCCCACGTCCTGGAGGGACGTCTTTTAAAACATATAGTTTCCCTGAACTTCAACAGGGAGCACTCCACTGAATTTCTTTCCTCAGTGACCCACGTCCCCCCATGACAAGCATTCCCCCTCGGTGCTTCCGGGGTCTTCTGCTTCCCCCTTTTCTACGGGAAAATGCAGAAATGAGTGAGCTGGTCAGTGACAGTCCCCACGGGCCACCTCAATGGCCGGGGGTCAGGAACCCAGACAGAGTCAAGCCCCTGAGTGGGCTCCAGCCCACAGCCTGGAGCAGCTGCACACCCCGATTCTGTGGGAAACCTAAGCCCGGGGAGTGCCCACAGCCCTAAACTCTCTCATTCTCCTAGGCCACCACGGTCCCCACAGTTGGAAAAACACACTGACAACTCTTGATTTTCTCCACCCCAGATCCTGCCATTAATGAGGCGGCTGGAAGGTCTCTGTGCATAGACGCTGAGACAGGGGCCTCAGAGATCTGTCTTGTCTGCTGGCCTCAGCCTCTGGGCCACAGCGCATTCCTGGCACTGCCCCTCATCTGCCGCTCCCCTCCCCCTCCTCCCCATCAAACCCCTCCCCAGGCTGCCCTCTACCCACACCAGGCATCTCCCCAGGGCCCCTGTGTCCTGGTATCCTGGCCTCTGGCCACCCAGCCCAGCAGGACCCAAGGCCTGAGCACTTGAGCAGAAAACGACACTGTGTAGCCCAGCGCTCCACTCCTGTCCCTGTGCTCGGGGCTTCCTCCCCACCTCCCTCAGAGCCCCCACTGACCTCCCAAACCCTTTGTGCCAGTGCTCCCAGCTCCATTCCCGGGGCACCCCTCCTGACTCTCTGCTCTCTCCCTCTTCCCGCACCCCCAGCTCAGGTCCCACTCCCACCAATTTCCTGGATCCACTGGATCCACGCTCTACACTGCCTCCCCACCTGCCCTTCCTCTCTCAGCCCCCTCCCCACCTCCCTCCTACAGGGCTGCAGGGCAAGGACACTGCAGCTGGCTCCCAGGGCCCCCCAGCCTGCTCAACCCTTACTGTTCCAGCAAGGCCAGCTGCACTGGCCTCCTCCCGTCTGTTACTGTCGGTTTGTCTAGCCATCTCCCTCCCTGGACCAAGAGCATGTCCACCTCGCAGTCCCACTGCGCCCCCAACGCTAGAGTTGGCCTGGCACCCAGAGTCCTCAGTGAGTGAGCGCCAACACCCCTCGAGGGAGGAGGGCTCTGTTTCTGTTTCTCCTTCCTTCTGGAAACTCACCCATCGATTCCTCAGCTCAGCCACTAGTCCACCCACCCCTCCCCTGACCTGGCCCGAGCTCCAGGTGGCAACTGGAACTTCCAGGTGGGCGACATGGGGAGGGGTGGGAAGGAGGGTGAAGCCACACCATGTATGGGATCTCAGCCCTCCCTCACACACCCCTAGAAATGCCTGGAAGGTACTCTCAGCTCAGGAACCAGGCAGAAGTCACAGTTTGTCCTCAGGCTGCCCACTCAGGTGGCTGACAGCATCTCAGAGACCGAGGCATTTCTCACACCCAGGGCTCTGCTCTGCACAGTGTACCACGCAGCCCCTTCCCTGCCCCCTGGCCAGCTGTCCTCCTCTGGGGTGGGGACACCTCTACAGAGCCGAGTCTCACCCAGCTGAGTTAGCCCCCGGGGACAGGGGTGTTGATCTCGTTCCAGAAGGACTGCGGGTTGTCTCTAATAAAGCGAGCCCTGAAATCCTGTCTTCAGTCTCTAAGCTGATGGCAGGGATGGCCTGCAGGGTCCTGCCCTTGTCGCTCAAAGCTGCTGTGGCTTTCTGGGGCCACGGCAGTTTCCATGGAAACAAGAGAGCTCACCAACCCCCAGAGATAAACCAATAAACGCAACCTGTAAAAGGAGAGAACCGGCAGCAAGAGAACTGGAGGGACCCGGGGGGCCCGGGAGAGAGAGGTGAGTGCAGGGCAGTGGGGCTGTGGAGCAGGATCACAGAGGCCACAGGCCCGGGGCCCAGGAAATGGAGGGCCTTGCGGGGGCTACAGTTCTTGGCAGAAAAAGGCCCTGGAGGTCAGAGAGACACAGAGAGAGCAGACAGAGCATGGGTCAGTGAGGAGGCCTGCACTCGAGTGCCCAGGGCCACGTAGGACAGGGGACATGGGAACCCAGGGCCCTGGCTCTCCCACTCAGAGGGGCCCAGCCTGCCCTCCACCTGCAGGTCAGCCCTTCTCAGGGTGTCTGAGAGAGCCCCATGCTTCTGGCCAAGCAGCCAGCCAGGGGGTTCGGCTGCAAGTCAGAGGGTTTCTGAAAGCACCTAGGAGCAGAAGGGACACACGGGGAGGAGGGAGTTGGAGCTGCACCATGACACCTTGTCACCAGCACCTGTTCATGCCCCAGTCATGACCCTCGAGAGTGAGGAGGCCCCTCACACCTGAGCCCAGTGCTCTGCCACTCCGGCCTCTGCACCGAGTGTCCAGGGCAACCAGGGGCTGCCACGCTCACTCCTGTCCCACGCCCCATCACCCGAGAAGGGAAGCTCATCTGGCCAGACTCCAGAGCAGGACTTCCGGCGAGTGGGATACAGGTGAGGGGGTGGCAGGAAGACCTCTGCCTGCCCAGCTCCCTGAGCGCTTCCCTGAGGCCGGACAAACCATGAGCACAGGCACCAAAGCAGTCTCGTTCCAGGGTTTGTGGAACGAAGGCAGGAGCGCAGAGGGGAGGGCAGCAAAAGTCCCAGATGAAGCCCAGCCCACTTGGCCTCCCTGGGGCACCCGCTCTGCGTCCACCTGATCCACAGGTGCTCTCTCCAGGGCGGCAGCCAGGCCGAAGCTGGGGACTGGAGCCCAAGGGGCGAGTCCTTGGATGGCCCAGTGGGTCCTAGTAGAAGACCGACAGAAAGGCCTGGCCACTGAGGGCCAAGGCCGCCCCGTGCCAGGCGCTGCCACCTCGCCGCCCCTGCCACCTCGCCACCCGGGCCACAGGGGCGCGGGGCACCGGCCCAACTCTGACCTCTCGACTCAGGCACGCTCGATGAGGCCTGGGGCTCGCTTGGCAACCTCTGCTTGGCACAGGGTCGGAGCATCTGGAGGACAGCGAGGGGCGCCACGTGCAGCGTCAGCAGGGCCACCAGGATCCTGCAGAGACAGACGCCATGGGCAGGAAGCCCTCCTTGCCCCCAGGCCAGGATGTTCGGCGACAGCGGGCGGGCGTGGCCGCCTCCATCAAGACCCGACTCTGCTCGGGGCCTCAGGGGTTCCGATAAGGGCGGGAAGAGGAAAGCAGAGTGTTTGGGGTCGCCGAGCCCGCAGCCCCGCCACGCCCGCTCACTGAACACGGCAGGGTCGATGGCGCCGCCCGCCGCCTGCACAGCTCGTCCGGGTCCGTCTCCTGGGCGCTCAGCGCCTTCTTCCGGCGCAGGGAGAGCTTCTGCAGGGTCTCCTCTACCCCCAGGCGCCACCATCGGCGCGGCCGTGGGAAGGTGCGCGACCCGCCCGGCCCCTGGCCCCCCGACCCCGTCCCACCGGGGGCATCCAGAGCGCAGTCTACCGGCCCCGCCGTCGGTTCCCTTCCCGGCAGCGCTGCCGCCTGGTCTCCCCGCAGTCCGATCCCGGAGGGCAGCGACGGCGCGTCTCCCCTCGGCCGTTCGGTCCGCAGACATCTCCGTGCCGGCCGGTGTGTTAGGTACGGGGGGAAACGTGGCGACCGCAGAGACCCGCTCCTTGGCGATCAGGCCTTCCCTGCTGGGCTGTTTCGGTCGTTCTCGCTTAGGTAGCAGCACCCAGCGCAGTGTCTGGCATACAGTGGGCGCTCAATAAATAGTTGCCGGAGAAAGGACCATCAATGTAATTGCTCTCCGCGGGCTCCCCACTAGGGCACAAGCCTCCATGGCCGCAATAAATGGCCTCGCATCGCACACACGCAGTCCTTGCCGTGGATACAGCGCGTGAGCTCAGGCCCAAGAGGCGCAGCTACCCCGACTACGCACGCGTATTCACAGGTGGAATCCACACACCCGGCCGACATCGTTCTGCTCACGGGCTTTTTGAGTTAGCGCGCGAAGCTTGGGGAGCGTTTCTAGCTCGGCCAGGGGGCGTGGCTCCTGACGCATCTTGATGACGACATTTCCGCACGCGGAAGCCGAATGGCGGCCTCCGTGCCTGAAGTGTGCGACGCTGCGGACCCCACAGGTGAGTGGCGGGAGCCGCGCGCGGGACGGTCCCCGTCCTAGCGGCCTCCCCGAACCTCCGCCGGAGCCGTCTCCGCTCCTCCGCGAGCCCCGGGCCGGGCCGGGCCGGCGGCGCCCTCCTGCCACCTTCCCGCCGCCTCCCGCGCCCGCCCCGGCGGTGCTCGGTTACCGCGCGGTGAACGGGCCGGAGGAAGGGAGCTCCGATTAAAGTGGAGCCTCGGGTCAGCCAGCGGTGTGGCCCCCGAGCCCTCCTCCCCGCGTGGCTCGAGTTCTCCGAGCCTCAGTTTCCCCATCTGTAGGAGGGGCCCCCATGCTCACCTCACAGGACGCCGGTGAGCCCGAGCGAGAGCAGAGCGGCCGCGGGGACGCCTGGCGCGATCCTGGCCTGCATGTCCACGTGTTTCTCTGTGTTTGTGAATGTGATAGTTACGGTGCAGGTCAGGCCTCCGTAGGCCAGTGCTCAGAGGTGGGGATCAGTAAAACATTTCGCAAGGAGTGTATGAGACACGCCGCAGAGACGCTAGCAGAGCTGTACCTTTGCGGGAAACTCCTCAGTGACTTGAACCAAGTCTTGGCAGCGCTGTGCAAAGGGCGCGTTTACAGAGTCAGCTTTCAGGCTAAGCCTAGAAGACAGAACAAATCGAAAAGATCAGGAGCATATTCGCTTTGCAGCTTTTGCTGATATTCTAGCTCGAATCAAAACAGAAACCCAAGTGCTGGGCAGGAGTCAGACATGCACCCCTGGCCTGATTAACCTAGAAGTGAAGAACGAAAATGAGAGGCAGAGAGGCATTTATTGTGCGATCAGAGAATTGCTATTCAGGAAGCACAGATTCAGTTAGAAACCCGAATAGTGTACCCTAGGGAGTAAAAGTCAGAGGCTTTTAAAGGCACCGGAAAGGAAGTATGCATACTAAGAATGTTAATTGGTTTGGGGGCAGAAAGGTAATCTTGGCTACAAATAATTGATTACTAAGGCTAGCCAGAGGGAGACAAAAGCCCATCACTGTGAGGGGCTGCAGGTTTCTTGCAGGTTACTCAGTTCAGAAAGTCATGTTCTGCTCCCTGAGGATGTGTATAGGAACCACATTTCCTTCGTGGCTTCTCAGCTCCGTTTTAAAGCCCTTAGACGTGAGTGACTGTTTCACATTCCACAACCTCAATCAGGTAACACACAAGGGGCCAGCTTGGGAGAAGCACTGGTCTCCCCACTTCTTACTCTGCTCCTCTGTTTACCAGGCTCCATCTCTCTCTGGCACCCAGCCCTTCCTGCCCCTGGAGTTCTTGGAAACAGTTTGGTGTTTTATCTTTGGTTTTGATAATTTTATTCACATACCATGATACTCACCGACTGAAAATGTACACCTCGGTGGTTTTCAGTAAATCCACAGAATTGTGCAACCATCACCACTATCTAATTTCAGAACAGTTTCATCACCCCAAAAGGAAACTCTGTCCCAATAGCAGTCACTTCCCATTCCCCTCTCCCCCATCTCATGGCCACCACTACTCCCTGTCTTTATGAATTTGGCTATTCTGGACATTTCATAGCAATGAAATCATACTATATATGGTCTTTGTAGCTGACTTCTTTCACTTAGCATAATGATCTCAAGATTCATCCATGTTGTATCACTACTTTTTTCATTCTTATAGACAAATATTATTCCATTATATAGATATTTCACATTTTATTTTTCTGTCATGAGTTGATGGACAATTGGATTCCTTCTGCTTTTCGGCCACTATGAGTAATGCTGCTATGAAAGTCCATGTACAAGTTTTTGTGTCAACACATGTTTTCATGTCTTGGATACATAGCTAGGGATGGAATTTCTGGATCATACAGTAACCTCATGTTTGGCCTTTTAAGGAACTGCCAAATGGTTTTCCAAATCAGCTGCGCCATCTTGCATTCCCACCAGCAGTGTGTGCGGGTTCCACTCACTGCACATCATCTTCAGCATTTGTTCTTCTCTGACTTGACTGTAGCCATCCTGGGGGTGCATTGCACTGTGGTTTTGATTTGCATTTCCCTAATGACTAATGATGTCAAGAGTCTTTCCATGTGCTCACTGGACGTTTGCGTACCTTTGGAGAAATGTCTATTCAGATCCTTTGTCCATTTTTAAAGTGGGCTACTTATCTTTTTATTGGTGAGTTGTAAGAGTTCTTTCTCTGTGCTGGATACAATCCCCTTATCAGATAGAAGATTTCAGATATTTTCTGCCATTCTGTGGCATCACTTTCTTGATAGTATCCTTTGAAGCACACAGGTTTTTAATTTTGATGAAGTCCAATTTATTTTTCTTTTTCTTAGGTTGCTTGAACTTTTGCTGTCATGGTTAAAGAAACCATTGGGGAGAAGGAAAAATGGGTAAAGGGGGTCAATTACATGGTGATGGGTGGAACCTACACCTTTGGTGGTGAGCACGTTGTGGTATATACAGATGTCCAATTCTAATGTTGTACACCTGAAACCTATACAATGTTATAAACCAATGTTACCTCAATAAAAATAAAAACTAAAAGAAAGAAAGAAGCCGTTGGGTAACCCACAGTCATGAAGATTTACTGCTATGTTTTCTTCTAAGAATTTATTGGGAGTTTAGCTACCCTACTTCATAGCGTTGCTGCCTCGGCATCCATTTTGTGTGGACAAGCAGCCTGCAGGGGCCTTGAAGTGACAGTAGCCCCTCCCGATAGTACACGCCCTAGATAACCACTGGCAAAGTTGTTACCAGTTTCACCTCCGTGGGACTCGAATCCACAATTGGATGCCAATTCTGTTACCAATTTAGCCTCCCTCTGCTGGTCCTCGAACCCACGATCGGAGGGGACCCAAGGAAGAATCCACAGGTGGGACTTGAGCCCACAGTCCCCAGCTCTTCCTTGGAGGGTTCTTTCCTGTTCAGTGTCGTAGAGTTAAAACGAGACTGAAGCTGAGCATTCAGTAGCACACACTTTATTCAATGGCCAAAGAATAGAAAAGCCTGAGCAAATTTCACAAATCAGCTTCTCAGCTCTGGGGGATTAAGCAGCTGTTATAAGGGGTCAAGATAATGAAGGGGAGGAATATTCATAGCAATACGGGCAACGGGGCAGGGTTTTCTGGGGAATGGCCTGCCACCCCTTTTCTTCCCTTATTTGGCCTGAATTTCCAATGAGCATATAATGAGCTGCAGGGTCTGTGTTAGGTCAAGTCAGACTGTCATGTTGCCTTTAACCGGTTTTAACTGTTTTTGACCATGTGTCTCAGCCATCTTCTTCTTCCTTTCTCTGTGGTTTCCTGTATGCTCAACATAATATGTTAGGCTTGTTCTGAGCAGGGTTGTGGTTAATGTCCTATGGAGTTGGGGGGCCAGGTAACTGAGTCACCAGTAAATATCAGTTCCTAATATGACTCCTGCAACTTCCCCTGTGAGAGGCATTCTCCCTGTCTCCCAGGGCCTTCCCCCTGTGCACTCCTTGGATAAGACCCCTGCGAACCTTACCAAAACCTCATTTGGTTTGAATTGACCAATCCGTACTTAGCCTGGGGACCCCAATAAAGGCATATGCCCCAGGTTCCGCCCTGCCCTCTGCCTGCACCTCCCGATGTGTCCCCTCTAGCTGTGCTGTGGACCTTCTCCAGGACCTGTGAGTCACAAACTTCTGTATTTCAATTCCCTGGCAGTCTGTTGTTGAACCCAGGCTCACCATCCAATGCCCCCAGGGCTCTACTCAACAAATGTTAATTTGACAAAGTCACAACACGTCACAGGCATACCTCATTTTATTGTGCTTTGCAGATATTGTGTTTTTTACCAAGACAGTCAGGCAAAATGAGGTATATATATCCTTCTGGACTAAGGAGAGGGAAACAGAGACCTGAGACTTCAAAGGGGGAGAAGACAATTTACAGGAAGATGAAAAGAGTTCATATCTGGTAAACAAATGTTTGCATTGTGCCATCTACAGACAATGGGACCTGAAAGAGATCTTTTGATAAAATGGCCCTTGCTAGATGCCTTCCTGCCCCCCACACCTAGAATTATCCATGGTAAGATCTCCTCCTGGGACAGACCCTTCTCTCTCAAATTCTTTTAGGCAATTTGAGGAAGGTCAGATGTTCCTCCAGAGTCTTCTGAGCCTTGATTGTCTTAAGGTCAAAATACTCTGTATACCGATGCAGGCTCACTGAGCCAAGGAGTTGAAAGAAATTTCTTGAACTCTCAGAGTCTGATAGTAGTGCTCCTTTATTCAGAGAATAGCATGGGGACAGGACCCATGGGCAGTGAAGAGCTGCAATGGGTTGAAATTTATAAAGCTATATTTATAAGGCATAGGTATGTGAGTTATTTCTTTATAAGTCAAAGGAAAGATCATGCAAAAAAAGTCGTTAAAATGTTATCAGTGCAGGTGGGGTCTGGTTAGCAGGTGGTGCTATAACTTCGGATAGAATCAGGTCAGGAGGTCCTGTATTTCCCAGAGGAGGATATAGATCTGCACGTAGGGCCAGACGCCTTGTGCTTTTCTCCCTGGGGCAACCTTGATCCTCACCACATGCCACAGTGGCACATTTTCTGGTTGCCTGCCCTGAGCCCCATCAGTTCCCTTCTCTGAAATGTCAACAAAAATAATCCATAACCAATCTGTAAATGAAAATTTAGGAGAGTTTATTCTGAGCTAAAATGTGAGGACCAGGGCCCAGGGCCTTTCTTCCCGAAGGAAGAAAGGGCACCAAAGAAGTGGGGTACACAGAGTGGTTATATACCCCCAAAAAGGATGTTTCACTTATGATTGAAATGTCCCTTTTACAATAGTCGCGAGATTGCTCTGTTGGCACAGCAATTGATGGAAACAGCAGGTAGGTCTGAAACAGCAGGTAGGTCTGCTGTCTCGGTGAACACAGCAGGGTGGCACAGCAGGGTGGTGGTTCTGTTGTCTGGAGCTGGGTGGTCAAAGGTGAGCACAGCAGTCAGTTCCTAGCCTGAGGAAAGATGCTTATCCCTAAGGAAATGCCAATGTGGGGGGAAGTTGCACCTTTATCTTAAGGCCATTTGTTCTTACCATAGGAAATGTTTTAAAGCAGATATACATGCGTGCTCAACGGCCACAGTCAGGCCCTTTTGGACAAACAAAGTCAGGCCGAATTAGGTTTACACCAAATGGCTTCCTCATATACTCCAATATATCCTATTGCTTGCCATTTCCATTTGTCAGAAACTTCCCTGGAAGTTTTCTTACCACCCAAGGGTGGTAGGGTGGGGGATGGGGGGAGGGGGTTGTCTTCTGCCCCCAACAAGGCATGCCAATAGTCAGGAGGCAAAGAGGTAGGAGAGAAAGGATTTTTTATTACAGTTTGCTAGCAAGAGGGAAGATGGCCAGCTCATGTTCCAAAGAACCATCTTACAGAACAAAGACTACAAGCCAGTTATACAGGGGGTGGGTCTCTGGGTGGGGCCTTCATCTGATCTGTGGGTGGGCAGGCATCTGGTCTCAGTTCCTGATAGTTTTGTTGTACGGGATATGCAATTAGAGAATGGAGCAATGCCCCATACCCTGAACTTTCAGTTGCCACTGATGATGGCTGTCAGCATAGGCTCTCTGCTCCAGGGTTGTCACATTCCTAAGGAACTCAGAAAAACAAAGTTATCAACTTATAGCAGCTGGAAGGGGCCATAAAATCTACAGAGCATTTCTGGGCTAATCAAAGGTCATTCATAGTTACAATATGGTTTCTTTTGTACAATATGGCTTCCCTTATGTCAACCTTGTGTTGAGCCGGAATTGGTTTCACATATTGAAAGCTGAGCTGGTGACTGTGGAGAGAGAAAATGAGTTAGTAGCTGAATGGTAAGAAATCAGGAAAGGGAGAAAAGAACATGGATTAGAGTGAGGATGAACAAGCAGATAGGAAGGGATGGGAGCCCATCTGCTCACACGCCATTAAACCAGTTCCCGATCCCGGGAATGAGTCAGTCCAATGAAATGGGTGAGCTTCATTCATCTGATGGGAAATGTGAATCTTCTCTTTTAATAGATGTAAGTTAGATACTACTTCCCCTGTTTGGTTCACATAAAAGCAACATTTTAAACTAATGATTGCAGAAACTCCTCCTTGCTGGGAAGTATGTCCAGAGCATGTGAATTTTGGAGGACCACACAGACTAGGCTGTTAATCTCTGACTGGAGTATTTTCAAAGTTTGCAGGGTGTGTTGAACTCTTCTTCCATCACCATGGAGAGATTTCAGCTTGCCTTTTCCAACTCATAATTTCCAAAGCTGGGGAATAAGATTTTTCTTACTGAAAATAACTCAGAGTTGTGATAGACAAGTAGGTTCCCTATGATTTCTCAACTGGCACGTTCATGTGGCGCAACTTTATGAACAAAGGAGCCCAAGTTTGCAATGTGGCTGGCATTTGGGGTGGAGTAACTGGAGACAGAAGGGGCCAGGTATTCAAGTCCACATTGTCCTGACCAATTAGCTGGGAGCCCTCCTATACTTTGTTGTCACATAAAATAAAAAGACCAGTGTGGTTTATAGACAAGGTTAGAACTGAACTTGTAGTCCCCAGGGTCCAGAGTATTCTATGACCTTTGCCACTGGTACTGTTAATGCTTAAACATCTCCATTTTCCATGCCCTCCTGTCAATCTGGGGGAGCAGAACAGATGTGGAATAGCTGGTACAGGAGGCCTGCAGCCTGATTTGGGCAGCACTGAAGCCTGGTCCTGTCACCTGCAAGTGAGTCCAGAGTTTGGACCCACCCATATGTAGTTTGTGGTATTGGGCAGCTTACCCATGCAGGCAGCTGCAATACCCCAAGTTGTACAAGGGTGGCTCATAAGCCATCCAGAACATGTGGTGATTTGGCAAATGTTTGTGCCAAAGAAAATAGTTTTAGAGTCACTTACAATTTCCTTGAGAGGTTTGAAGATGCCACCTGTGGAATCAAACCACAGAATTTGATTTGCAATACTGTCCTGATATGTCACCCAGGAAAGGTCCACTGTCATGTTTACTTTAAATGCAAAGAGAAAACTTTTCACCAATTATCTTTATCTGGGCAAGGGACAGTCCTATATAGGTTTTCTGGGGCCCACATGACTCACCAGGAGAAGAGGTGGAGTGACGTCTTCCTTGTTGTGGACACCATACCCTGTCGTTCATCCATCTTCCATTCTTAGTCCACCAGGTGTTGACATCAGCAGGAACAGAGACCAGTTCAGGTTCTTCTGTGCTCTCTAGCTGTCGACATAACCAACAGTCAGATTAGTTAGCGTGGCCGGGGTTTGGTAAACTGGCATATGGGGGTGTTTGGTCTGTGCTCGACCTGGTGAGAAAGAGAGAGTTAGTAAGAGGGAGACACTGATTGGGAAAGAGCCCAGAGTGGAAACTTAGAGAGGGGGAGTGGACAGATAGAGACCAGCGCTCTCCAGTCGGCTTTCTAAATAAATGACTAAAAGGAATATGTATACTCATTAATAGGAAGAGGTGTTTGTGTGTGTAGGGAGTTTAAAAAGCAAAGAGGGGGCTGGCCTAGTGGTGTAGTGGTTAAGTTCCTGAACTCCACTTTGGCCACCCAGGGTTCACAGGTTTGGATTCTGGGCACAGACCTAGCACTGCTCATCAAGCCACGCTGTGGTGGCATCCCACATACAATAGAGGAATATTGGCACAGATGTTAGCTCAGGAACAATCTTCCTCAAGCAAAAAGAGGAGGATTGGCAGCAGATGATAGCCCAGGGCCAATCTTCCTCACAAATAAAGAAATAAAAATAAAAGCAACGAGGAGATGTAGGTGAAAGCTAGGTTTCTTGATCCATGATCTTGGGAAAAGCTGTCTACTCCATGAGGCCAGCTGCTTCTGGGGCCTGGAATTGGCCCTGGAAATCCTTAGTTTAAGGTCACCTGTGGGCACTGTCTCCCAGTTGTCTTGAGAGTGATGTTCTAGGTCTATTTTGGCATGGCTTGCAAGGGTCCAGGAAGATTTTTCCTTTATTTTGAAGGCAAAGTAGGTAGTCAGTAGGACTTCAAAATGTTTTTCCCAGTAAGGTGACAGCACATTTTTTTCTTCTAAAGTCCTGGATGTACACCTGATCTCCTGGTCCAAAGGGATGGCAAGGCTTATCAGCAGGTGGGGACCACACCTCTTTTACGTGTTGATCATATGCTTCAAGTAGACTACTGAATTTTTGTCTATAGCTAGTCATAGCATCAGATTGTTCACTGAAATTCTTGTAATCATTTAACCCAGGAGTGGAAGATTTAGAGATGCCAGTAGGCATTGGGCATACAAAAATTATTTCAAAAGGAATCAATCCATGTCTCCTATTTGGAGTTTTCTGGGTCTTTACAAGAACCAAGGGCAGAGTTTCTCTCCATTTAAGCCCAGTTTCTTGCCAGACTTTCCTTAAAGTCCTTTTGATGTCTGTAATTTTACATTCCCCTTGCCCTGATGACTGAGGATGATACGGGGAATGAAATTTCAATGAGTGCCCCAGAGTTTCTTCAAGCAAGTGCTTTACTTCTGCTGTAAATGAGCTCCTCGCTCTGATTCAATCTGTAAAGGAAGCCAGAACAAGGAATAGCTGCAGTTTTCCCTTTTGCTCATGTGCAGGCTCTAGTGAGAGCTATGATCCAGCAGCTTGGGTGATTTTACAGTGGGCAAGGAGCAAGCTTCGAGCATTTCATGTGGGGAAACTGTGGCATAACCAGCTGTTATGTTTCCCCAGAAACTCCATGTACAGGAGCCGTCACAAAACAGAAGTAAGTCTGGATTGTCTAAAATGGTGTCTGAGAGATCCTCTCATGGCTTTGAGACCATTTCTATGTTGCAGGGCAATCATGTGGGATGGAGTGGGGCTCTCCATCATCAGAGAGGGGTAATAACGTAGCTGGACTCAAAGTGTCACGACAATGTAAGATGATGGAAGGGTTAGTTAAGAGCACACTTACAGGTGGTGTGTGGATCTGTAGAGAGGTGTTGTGTCCTGTGAACTTGGAAAAGAGCAGACACAGCATGGGGAACATAGAGATGACTGGGAGAGCCTAATGTCAGAGTACTGGCTTTGTCAATCTGCGTAGCAGCTGTGGCCACCACGCATAAGCATGGGGCATACATGATGCCACAGGGTCTAGCTGGCATGAGAAATATGCTATAGGACATGTCTGAGAGGCAAAAGACTGTCCTAGAATGCGGGCAGCAGTTCCATTATTTTCATGGCAGTATAGATGAAAAGGTTTATCAAAATTCGGTAAGTCAAGAGCCGGGGGTGTGGACAAAGCTGATTTTAAGGCTTCACAGCTGTTTAGTGGCTCTGAAGGCCAGGGAATAGGCTGTGGGGTGATGTCTGGGAGAAGAGCACACAGAGGGTTAGCAAGGGCTGCAGAATCAGGAATCCGCTGGGGCAGTAACCAGCTGCCCCTAGATGTTTATATAGCTGTTTCTTCATTTTGGGGAGAAGGGTGGACAAAATGGACTCAAGGCATTTGGGGTGAGCTGTTGAGTGCCTTGACATGGCTCCTGTCCCGAGTAGGTCCCAGTCATCTGCACCCACTGAGGTTCAGATCTGGAGGCTTTATGGCCTCGAGCAGCTCGTGCCTTCATGAGAGTGAGGGGTCTGTAAGGGCTCCCTATTTACTCTGATTACAGAGTAGAAGGTCGTCCACACACTGAACAGGAGCAGAGCCTTGAGTGAGGGCTACAGAATCCAGGTGGGCTGTAGGATTGGGGACAATATGAGGGGGACTCGCAACATCCCTGAGATAGTTGAGTCCATGTTAATTCCCTCCCTTTAAGTATAAATGCAAGAAGAACTTGTGAGTTGGGGTGCAAAGGAATTGAAAAGAACGCTGAGCTGAGGTCAACTCCTGTCACCCAGGCTGTACCAGCAGGAATTGAGGTCAGGATGACAGGAATTACAAGACTTTATGTCTGAAGCCTAGAACAAATCTATAGACTTGGTTCCCATCTGAGTGAAACTTGCCTTCTTTTTTTCACTGGCAATTCTTGACGCAAATAATCCATAACCAATCTAGATATGAAAATTGGAGTGAGTTTATTATGAGCCAGCCCTGAGGAAGAGCTCAGAAGAGCCCTTTCACAAAGGAAGGGAACACTCCGAAGAAGTGGGGGTGTACAGAGTGGTTATATACTGTCAAAGAGTGTGCAGCACACGTGAATGGAACGTGCCTTTTCCAATAGCCATGAGATTGCTTTGCTGGCACAGCAATTCGGTGAACACAGCAGGTCTGTGGTTGCAAAGTGGGTGGTCACACGGTGAGCGCAGCAGGTCAGGGATCAATCCTGGGTGTAGGGAGAGATACTTATACTTATGGAAATACTGATGGACAAGTTGCATCCTTATCATTAAGGGCATTGTTCTTGTCTTTGGGATGTAAGCAGATTTACAGTCCATGCTCAACAGGCCACATCAGACTGTTTTAGAAAAAAAAAAAAAACAGGCTGAGTTAGTTTTAACCGAAATGGCTTCCTCATATACCCATATATCCTATTGTTTGTCATTTGTTTATCACAAGATTGGAGTGTTACAGGGGGAGGAAGTAAGAACTAGTCCACCCTGTTGCAGAAGGGGGTCTCTTATAGGTTCAGTTCCTCACTCTGTGTCTCTGCAGAGTGCGTATTGGACTTCTGATACACACAGTTCATTCTTTGTCTTAGTAATGTGCATGGTAACAATCCTGCCTCATTTGCATGTGTGGCCCAGAGACTAATGGGGACATCTTTTAAAGACTCATCATCTGGGCCCGGCCGGGTAGCGCAGTGGTTAAGTGCGCATGTTTCGCTTCTCGGCAGCCCAGGGTTCACCGGTTCGGATCCTGGGCGCGGACATGGCACTACTTGGCAAGCCATGCTGTGGTAGGTGTCCCACATATAAAGTAGAGGAAGATGGGCATGGATGTTAGCTCAGGGCCAGTCTTCCTCAGCAAAAAGCAGAGGATTGGCAGCAGATGTTAGCTCAGGGCTAATCTTCCTAAAAAAAAAAAAAAAGCTCATCCTCTTCAGAAGAATTTAAATCAGGATGAGTTTCTAGCAAGGAAAGTAGGAAACTTAGGGTTTGGTCTGAGGGCAGGGAGGTGAAAATGCCTTTGTCATTACAATTTCTAGTGGCATTAAATTCACATAACAAACCTCTGCCAAAAAGGTTTGCTGGTGAGCAGTGGGAGACTACAGAGGCAGGGTGAGTGTTAAGGGGCTGAAGCTGTTGGAGTGGCTGGGATCCGGGCCATGAAGTAGGTAGAGATAAACCCTCTGAAGGGATAGTAGAGAAAGTCATAGCGGTGTCGCTTAAAAAATCTGGTTCTCAATCCTCTATTTTAAGTTTACTGGTGGCTCAGGGGAGCAAGTGAGGATCGCCTCCCCTATTATTTAGGGGAAAATGCCCCTCAGGAGGAGAAAAATGAGACTCCTGGGAGTGCTGGGGCCAAGGGGTGGCATATTTTTTCAGCTTTCCCTTCTCTTAAGAGCAGGACATGGGGCTGGCCCCGAGGTAGGCAGCGGTTAAGTGTGCACGTTCTGCTTCTCAGCAGCCTGGGGTTCGCTGGTTCGGATCCTGGGTGCGGACATGGCACTGCTTGGCAAAAGCCATGCTGTGGTAGGCGTCCCATGTATAAAATAGAGGAAGATGAGCATAGATGATAGCTCAAGGCCAGTCTTCCTCAGCAAAAAGAGGAGGATTGGCAGTAGTTAGCTCAGGGCTAATCTTCCTCAAGAAAAAAAAAAAAAGAGGAGGACACTCTCTTCCCAATGCCCTGGCTTCCTGCGAGACCTGCAAGTGTCTGGAGGCGAATAGGGAGCCCTCTGAGTGGCTTCAGTTTCCTCTCACAGTCACAGTTTTGCTTCTCTAAAGATTCCAGTTGTAAAGTGAGAAGAGTTGCTCTTAATTCTTTGTTCTTTTGCTTTCCTGCTATTTATAAAATATTGTGTAGCAGCCTCCATTATTACACGTACTGGCTGCCCTGACCAACCAACCACATGATTTGGAATTTGTTTTTTGATATCAGGAAGAAAATTTCCTACTAAAGCAGAAATTGGGAGATTCATATGCTCTGGGGCTTCCGGGTTTAATGCACTGCGCCTTTGAAAAGTGTTCAACAAAGGCGTTTAGATGTTCCTCGTTATGAGTGCATAATTCAATTTTTTTCAACAATTAACTTTAGGAGGAAATGCCTCTAAAACTGTTCCTGCTAGTGACCGGCCTGGTGACTCATCTGTTAAGTTTTCATGTTCCACTTCGGCGGCCCAGGGTTCCTCAGTTCGGATCCTGGATGCAGACCTATGCACTGCTTGGCAAGCCATGCTGTGGTAGGCGTCCCATGTATAAAATAGAGGAAGATGGGCACGGATGTTGGCTCAGGGCCAGTCTTCCTCAGCCAAAAGAAAGAGAGGGAGATTGGCTGCAGATGTTAGCTCAGGGCTAATCTTCCTCCAAAAATAAATAAATCAATAAAAGAAAACTGTTCCTGTTAAACCTTGAGTGTCAGCCTCGAGCAGAGCCACTTCCTGGTCATTTGCAGGAGGGCCTGGGAGAGGGTCTGGCCCTCTATTTCCCCTGTGAGGGGGTTTCTTCCAGGGGACCCCCTGGCCTGTGTGATAACTACAGTGTAATCCTGGGCTGGAAGAACCCCCTTAGCAGCCAGCCACGATCTCCGTGGGTGGGGTTATGAACAGCCGCTGACCTTTCTAAGTCCTCTCTAAATTTAGTGGGATCTTCTGACCATGGAGGCAGGAGAGGTTTATAATTTCATAGACGGGCTGTGTCCAGGGGACATGAACTGTCTGCAGCAGAAGTCCAGGACACATCCACAGTGGACCCTGCACGGACTGCCTGACGCCGGCAGAGCCTGGTGACAGAGCCCTGGAAAGCAGGAGGACTTGGAAGGGGCAGCACACCAGCCTTCCTGCCTTTCCTGGCTGCTTCCACTGAATTCACTTCCTGGCTTCAGCATTTACACCAGTGACCTGTGTGCCCCTAGCTTGGGGGTCAGGCCTGAGGGCCCCCTGTGAGTCTTCTGAAGAGAGGGCAGTGAAGATGGGCAGCTGGATGCTGTCTGGAGAAGTTGGGGTTTTAGCATCTGAGGAAAGTGGCTGAGGAGCTAAGTCTTCAGAAGGAGAGTTGAAACCAGGGGCCCAGAGACCCACCAAATCTTCCAGAGGTTCAGGGACAGGGAGCTGGGGGTATAGGGGAGCATAGGAGGGCAGAGAAGGGGAATTTTCCTTAAATTTTCTCTTTAATCTTTGTTCTAAGCCTGACTTTGATTCTTTCACTTTTAGAGATTCCCTCAGCCTAGCCATTATATTTTTGGGCATTTTCTTTTCCATTTGATCTTCCCTTAAATACCAGTAAGACAGCTGCTTGTGATAAGAGCTTTCTAAAATATTTTTCAAATATAGAAGTTTTTCCAATTCAACAGATGGATCATCTGGCCGTTGAAGAGTGGGATCTCCATTTGTGTATTTATTCCACTAGGGATTCAATCGTGTGTGCCTTTTTAAGGAAATACTTGGAGGCAAGTTTCCCGGCTGAGAATTAATCTTTAACATGGATGCAGGAGGCATCCCTGGGGAGGGCACAGATGATGTAGCCCTCATGATCCAAAAAGTTCACTCCTCAAAATAAAGAGCTTCATTGCACAGTGGTAAGGATGGTGTGGTGAAAATGGTGTCTCCACTCTCCCTCCAGAGGATGAGATGCCTTCTGTCACAGACTCACTAATCAAACCAGCCACAACCATCCCTTAAGCCAAAGCCTAACCCAGAGCAAGGCCCTAACTCTCTTCACTTTTACAAAGCGTGACGGAGGTGAGGAAGCTGCAGAAGAAAAGAATGAAGCTAGCTGCAGTTGGTTCATGGGGTTTGAGGAAAGAAACCATCTCCATAACATAAAAGTGCAAAGTGAAGCAGCACGTGCTGATGCAGAAGGTGCAGCTAGTTCTCCAGAAGATCCAGCTGAGATCATTAATGAAGGTGGCTGCTCTAAACAACAGATGTTCAACATAGACAAAACAGCCTTATACTGGAAGAAGATGCCATCTCAGACTTTCGTCACTAGAGAGGAGAAGTCAACACCTGCCTTCAAAGCTTCAAAGGACAGGCTGACTCTCTTGTTAGGGGCTAATGCAGCTGGTGGCTTGAAGGTGAAGCCATTGCTCATTTACCATTCTGAAGACCCTAGGGCCCTTAAGAATGGTGCTGAATCTACTCTGCCTGTGCTCCATAAATGGAGCAAGAAAGCCTAGATGACAGCACATCTGTTTACAACATGGTTTACTGAATATTTTAAGCCCAATACTGAGACCTACTGATCAGAGAAAAGATTCCCTTCAAAATATTACTTCTTATTGAGAATGTACCTGGTCATCCAAGAGCTCTGATGGAGATGTACAATGAGATTAACGTTGTTTTCATGCTTCCTAACACAACATCCCTTCTGCAGGATCTGGGCAGTCATTTTGATCATGGATAAAGGAGTAATTTTGACTTTCAAATCTTCATATTTAAGAAATACATTTCCTAAGGCTCTAGCTCCCATAGACAGTGATTCCTCTGATGGATCTGGGCAAAGTAAAGTGGAAACCTTCTGGAAAGGATTCACCATTCTAGGCGCCATTAAGAACATTCATGGTTTATGGAAAGAGGTCAAAATATCAACATTAACAGCAGTTTGGAAGAAGTTGATTCTAACCCTCATGGATGACTTTGAGGGTTTAAAGACTTCAGTGGAGGAAGTACTTGCAGATGTGGTGGAAATAGCAAGAGAACTAGAATTAGATGTGGAGCCTGAAGATGTGACTGAATTGCTGCAATAGCATGATAAAACGTTAATGGATAAGGAGTTGCTTCTTATGGATGAGCAAAGAGGTTTCTTGAGATGGAATCTACTTCTGGTGAAGGTGCCATGAAGATTGTGAATATGACAACAAAGGATTTAGAATATTACATAAGCTTAGTTGATAAAGCAGTGGAAGGTTTTGAGAGGACTGACTCCAATTTTGAAAGAAGTTCTTTTCTTTTTTTTGTTAGTTCACTTATTTTTGGTTTTTATTTGTTTATTTATTTTGGTGAGGAAGATTGGCCCTGAGATAACATCAATTGCCATTCCTCCTCTTTTTGCTTGAGAGAGATTGTCGCTGAGCTAACATCTGTGCCAATCTCCCTCTATTTTGTATGTGGGATGCCACCACAGCGTGGCTTGATGAGCACTGTGTAGGTCCATGCCCAGGATCTGAACCCACCAACCCCGGGTTGCTGAAGCAGAGTATGCAAACTTAACCACTAGGCCACCAGGCCGGCCCCTGAAAGAAGTTCTACTGTGGCTAAAATGCTATCAAACAGCATCACGGGCTGCAGAGAAATTGTTTGTGAAAGGAAGAGTCTATCAATGTGGCAAATTTCATTGTTGGCTTATTTTAAAAATTGCCACAGCCACCCCAACCTTCAAGAACAGCCACCCTGATCAGTCAGCAGCCCTCAACATCGATGCAGACCCTCCCCCATCAAAAAGATCACAACTCGCCGAAGGGTCAGAGGATGGCTAACCTTTCTTAGCAATAAAGTATTTTAAATTATTGTATGTACATTCTTTTTTTAGGCATAATGCTACTGCACACTTAATAGAGTACAGTATAGTGTAAATAAAACTTTTTTTTTTTATTGGCACCTGGGCTAACAACTGTTGCCAATCTTTTTTTTTTTTTTTTCCTGCTTTATTTCCCCAAGCCCCTGCCCTGTACACAGTTGTATATCTTAGTTGCAGGTGCTTCTAGTTGTGGGATATGGGACGCCGCCTCAACGTGGCCTGATGAGCGGTGCCATGTCTGCGCCCAGGATCCAAACCCTGGGCCGCCACAGCGGAGCACACAAACTTAACCGCTCGGCCACAGAGCCAGCCCCTAAATAAAACTTTTATATGCACTGGGAAACCGAAGAAATCTTGTGACTCACTTTGTTGGAACAGTCATTTTATTGTGGTGTTATGCTTTTGAAACCACAATATTTCCAAGATCTGCCTGTAAAGTTTCAGCTCATAGATTGAGTTCTCTGATCCATTTTGAGTTAATTTTTGCATGTGGTGTGAGGTAGGAGTGTGAGTTTGTTCATTTGCATGTGGAGATCCAGCTGTTGCAGCACAGTGTGTTGAGAAGACTGCTGTTTCCCCCACTGAATAGTTTTGGCTCTCTTGTCAAAAATTAATTGGACATCAAGAGAATGAGGAGAAAAGGCATAGACTAGGAGAAAATATTTCTAAAAGATGTATCTGATAAAGGATTGTTATCCAAAGTATACAAAGAACTCTTAAAAATCAACAATAAGAAAACCAACAACCCAATTAAAAATGTACAAAATATCCAGACAGACACCTCACCAGACAAGATGCACAGTTGGCAAATAAGCCTATGAAAAGATGCTCCACATCCTCTGTCATTAGGGAATTGCAAACTAAAACAGCAATGAGATACTACTACCCACCTGTTAGAATGGCAAAAATCCAATATACTGACAACACCAAATGTTGTTGAAAATGTGGAGCAAGAGGAATGCTCCTTCATTGCTGGTGGGAATGCAATATGGTACAGCCATTTTGGAAGACACCTTGGCAGTTTCTTACAGAACTAAACATACTTTTACCATATGAATCAACAACCACACTCCTTGGTATTTACCCAAATGAGTTGAAAACTTATGTTCACACAAAAACCTGCACGTGGATGTTTACAGCAGCTTTATTCATAATTACTAAAACTTGGAAGCAACCAAGATGTCCTTCAGTAGGTGAATGGATAAACTCTTGTCCATCCAGACAAGAAATATTACTCGGCACTAAAAAGCAAGAAGCTATCAAGCCATGAAAAGACATAAGATGAGCTAAATGCGTATTACTAAGTGAAAAAGGCCAATCTGAAAAGGCTACATGCTGTGTGATTCGATTACAACTCTGTGACCTTCTGGAAAGTGAAAACTGTGGAGACAGAAGATAGTGGTTGCCGGGGGTTAGTGGGGAGGGAGGGATGAGTAGGTGAAGCACAGAGGATTTTTAGGGCTTACTGTAGTAGTGTGTACACGTCATTATACATTTGTCAAACCCATGGAATGTCCAACACCAAGAGTGAGCCCTAATGTAAACCATGGACTGTAGGTGATAATCTTGTGTCAATGCAGGTTCATCAGTTATAACAAATGTACCAATCTGGTGGGGGACGTTGATAGTGGGGGAGGCCGTGCCTGTGTAGGGACTGAGCAAATATAGGAACTCCACCTTCTACTCAATTTTCTTATAAACCTAAAACTGCTCTGAAAAATGAAGTCTTATTTTTTTAAAAAGCAATTAACCATAAATTTAGTCTTTCGTTAATTTTTTCCATGATGTTTTCAGCGCACAAGCCTTGCATTTCTTTTCTTAAACTTATTCTAAGTGTGTTTATACATACATTCATTCCTTTTGATGCTATTTAAGCATAATTGTTTTCTTAATTTCGATTCTGGATAGTTCATTGTAGGTGTATAGAAATACAATTGATTTTTGTATATTGATCTTGTGTCCTGCATCTTAACTGGACTTGTTTATTAGTTCTAATATTTTTTGTGTGGACTCTCGGGTTTTCTAACATAAGATCTTGTCATCTGTGGTTACAGATACTTTTACTCCTCCCTTTCCAATCTGGATTCCTTTTATTTCGTGTTCTCACCTAATTGCCATGACCAGAGCCCCCAGTAAAATGTTGGATACAAGTGGTGAGAGGACCTCCCGATGTTGTTACTGAGCAAAGGGAAAGCTTTCAGTCTCTCTCCACTGAGCACAGCAGCCGAGGGGTTTTCGTGGATGGTCTTCGTCAGTTTGAGGGTGGTCCCTTCTAGTCCAGATTTGTTGACTGTTTTTTCTGTGTCTGTTGAGAGGATCTGTGGTTTTTGTCCTTTATTCTATCTGTATGACATATTCCATTGATTCATTTTTCAGAAATCAGTCTGCTTTCAGTTAAGTCAATCTTGCATTCCTGGGATAAATCCTGCTTGGCCCTTTTTACATGTTGCTGGATTCACTTTGCTGGTACTCAGTTGAGCAATCGTGCATCTATATTCATAAAGATGTTGCTCTGTAGTTTTCTTTCCTTGTGATGTCTTTGTTGAGTTTGGTGTCAGGGTGCTCCTGGCTGTGTACGATGAGGTGGGAAGTGTTCTCTCTTCTTGCATTTTTGGTACTTTCTCTTCACTGCATCTCCATGTGTTGCTCAGTGTAACTGCCTTGCTCGCTGGGGTCCAGCACTTGGCCCAGCCATGTCCCTGGAAGTTTACAGTTTACTGCATCAACCACGCTTGGCCACAAGTATCCATTGGATGTTGGCCCCTGTGAAAGGGGTGTGGTGAGAGCCCCTCTCTGCATAGATGAAAAGTCTCTGAAACCCTGCACTCCAGCTCTCAGGTAGCCATCGGTCAGGCCTTGGGGGAGCTCCTGTTACACAACTGCCCAGACCTCTTGGTTGGAAATGCACTTTTCTGGGTTTCTGTGAAGGTGTTTCAGGACAAGGAACATCTGCTCATTTATGTTTAGGCCACACAGGAGCGAGGTGCGGGAGGGGTCACCCCTGCATGAAGTGGGAGCCCATCTGAGAAGCTCCTCAAGACAACGTCAGCCACATACCAGAAGGGAGCAAGGGGCTGGCTAAGGCAGAGTGCTCCAAGTGGCGCCATCTGGTCTGGGAGTCCACCACCCTGTCACCAGCCCCCTGAGCCAGACAGCCTGCAGGTGCCCCTAACGTCCTAGCCCACAAACCACATAGAAACCTGACACCATGGAGAGAGTTATGGGGGAAGAGGATGACTGTTTTGGTTTTGCTTTGGTTGGATGGATTGTCCTCATTTTTCTGTGAACAAGTTCATACCCTGTGACACCAGCCTTTCCACATTCAAAGGAGTGGGAAGAGCAGAAGGACACAGACCCCTCAGCTCCAGGAATAAATAAGCCTGAGGGGGTTTGTGATGGTCACATGGTGAGACACGTGATGTGTCTCTGTGATGCAGGGACTGGCATGGAGCAGATGCTCAGTCCACGACACCTCTCACAGATATCCACAAGTGGGAGCTGCTGTTACGGTCCCCCAGGGTCCTCCAGGCTTGACAGGTGCTCCTGGACTGGGAGGGGCTGCCATTGGGGTCTGAGGGGCCCTAGGGGTGCCCCAAGCTGGAGGGCTGGAGGTCATCCCCAGGGGTCTGCTTGCCTCCTTTCAGGACACTCTGTAGCTGGCAGCTCAGAACAGCCAGCACGAGCTCTGCCAATTCACAGAACACTCCCCACAGCCGGGCGCTCCCTCATCAGTGGGTGAGGGTGGCTTACTGCCATCCCATTGTGCCAGAGGTCAGGGACTGCCCAGGGCCTCTCAGCCACATTCAGACCCTCATCTTACCAGCGTCTTGCCTGAGTCCCACAGCCCCCACACCTCCCAGGGTCGAGGGGCCTGAATGGTGCCCAGCTGGTGGAGTCCGTGTGTTGGGATGAGGAATCAAGGAAGACGTCTGCAGCAGTGGACGAAGAGTGGGCTCCAGACCCCACCCAGACCTGGACCTTAGCCTCCACAGGACTGCCAAGACCACCCTGGTGACCTGGACTAGTCACTTACCTGGTGGCCTGGATTTCCTCATCTGTGAACCGGACACAGTATTACAGCTTAACCAGAACCTGGGGAAGCACTGGTGTTGGCTGCGTGAGGTGTGGGTATGGTGGACTGAGTGCGTGTGTCACCATGACAAAAGGCCAAGCGCTACATCCAGTGCCTTGGGGTTAGGGCAAACCCTCTGGAGCAGAGGGACTGTAGCGGTGACAGCAAGTGAGTCGCAGCAAGTCCTAGGGGGATGGACTCAGGCGAGAGAAAAGGTGAAGCATCTGGTACCAGGGAGCAGTGGCACCACAGACCTGGCTCTGGAGGCATGGCCAGGCACAGAGGGGGGCTCAGGTCCCAGGGCAGCCACCCTCCAGGCGGGTTGAGTTGATACACCTGCCTGCTGGACCGTGGATGCGGGATGAATGCCTCTGAGGCCAGGTGGCTGCCTGGTCTGCGGCAAGGGCCACAGAGTTGCTCCTGTTCCAGGCCCTGGAGGCCTGGCCCAGTTCCCAGGAAGCTTCGGGTTTCCACCCTGCTCTGGAATCCCAGACCACTGGAGTGGTTCCTAGCCAGGCTCTCTGGGACTGCCCCTCCCCACCCTCAGAGCGCCTCCCAAACACACCTGGAACCAGACTCCCTCCCTTGCCCTGGAGGCATGCCAAAGAGTTCCCCACACTTCCCTGTGGCCTCCTGCCTACCCTGCTGCCAGGCCCTGAGCCTGCCTCAGTCAGCCCTGCAGCTGCCAGTGGTTCCAGGCTTGGGTCCCCAGGGCAGGGTCAGAGCAAGGACTGAAGGCTGGTCAGGACCCAGGGCAGACTGTCACTCCCCTCTCACCCTCGTAGGTGCCAGCAGCTGGCTTGGTGCTCCTCTCGGCTGCCAACCATGGCCCCGGGGCTGCCCAGCACTGCCAGTGTGGCGCGCTTTTGCCAGAAGCTGAACCGGCTGAAGACACTGGAGGAGCCCACCACAGAGACGTCGCTGCGGCGCCACCTGACCACGCTGGACCTGATCCTGCTGGGTGTGGGTGCTACGGTGGGCTTGGGCCTGTACATGCTCACTGGCACCGTGGCCAAGGAGATGGCCGGCCCGGCAGTGCTCGTGTCCTTTGGCGTGGCTGCCATAGCCTCCTTGCTGGCAGCCCTATGCTACGCAGAGTTGGCAGCACGTGTGCCACGCAAGGGCTCTTCCTACCTGTTCACCTATGTGTTCATGGGTGAGCTGTGGGCCTTCCTCGTTGGCTGGATACTGCTCATCCAGTGTATCGTTGGGGCCGCTGCCATGGCCCGCTTCTGGAGCAGCTACCTAGATGCCATCTTCAGCCGCAGCATCAGCAGCTTCACCAAGGCCCATGTGGGCACCTGGCAGGTGCCCTACCTGGCCCAGTACCCAGACTTCCTGGCTGCTGGCATCCTGCTTTTGGCCTCTGCATTTGTGTCCTGTGGAGGTCGTGTCTCTTCCTGGCTCAGCCACACCTTCCTTGCTATCAGCCTGGCCATCATCCTCTTCATCATCATCCTGGGGTTTGTCCTGGCCCACCCGCACAACTGGAGCGCTGAGGAGGGCGGCTTTGCACCCTTTGGTTTCTCTGGCATCATGGCTGGCGCCGCCACCTGCATCTATGGCTTTGTGGGCTTTGTTGCTGTTGCTGTCTCTAGCGAGGAGGCCCGGAACCCAAAGCGATCTGTGCCTATGGCCCTCGCCATCTCGGTTACCCTGGTGGCTGCTGCCAACATCCTTGCCTCAACTGTGCTCACCCTCATGGTGCCCTGGCACAGCCTGGACCCTGACTGGGCACTTCCTGATGCCTTCCACCAGCGGGGCTATAGCTGGGCAGCCTTCATTGTGGTGGCTGGTGCAATCTGCGGTAAGTGGCCCTTCCAGACAATGAGGGAGGGAACAGGGTGGTGGGGCCCTGCCCTAAGCCTCCAGGGCACACATCTCCAACTGGGCCTGTGCTCCCAGTTGCATCCTGGGCCCAGGAAGGTGCTAATGATTAGACTCTCCACCCGGGCTTGTTGTGAAGGACCTATTCACTGTCCCTCCCAGTTGACACAGAATGTCAGTTCTGAGCATGTGCTTCCAGATCCTTCCAGGCAGAGGGACTCAGCCCTCATCAGATTCTCCAGTGGGTCTGTCACCTAAACTGGGGTGTCCCATTCCTGGGTGGTGAGGGGGAACAATCCAGCACCCCACATGCACTCAGGCTCACTCTGAGAGCCCAGGCAAACTCATGCCCGTGTTCCCAAGGAGCCACCCATACCCTGGCCCCAAGCAGTGTCCCCTGGTGGGCCTGTCCACCATGCTGACGTCTCTCCCACCCTCTGTCACAGCCATGAACACTGTCCTGCTCAGGTACATCTTTTTCTTGCCACATATCATCTCTGCCATGGCTGCCGATGGGCTCTTCTTCCAGGTGTTTGCCCATGTGTACTCCCGGATGCAGGTGCCCGTGGTGGGCATCCTGGTGTTCGGGTTCCTCATGGCTTTCCTGGCTCTGCTGGTCGAACTTGAGGCACTAGTGCAGTTCCGCTGCATCTGTGCACTGCTGACCTACACCTTCGTGGCCACCAGCATTATCATGCTACGCTTCCGAAAGTCCCTGCCATCCAGTTCTCAGGACCCAGGCAGCCCTCTGGGCACCGAGCAGACCTCAGCCCCTGAGCCCGGGCAGCTGCGACCAGCCCTGAGGCCCTACCTCCGCTTTCTGGATGGGTGCAGGCCTGGAGCCGCTGTGGCTTGGGCCCTCGGTGTCCTGGTGTCCTCGGCCATCACCCTGGACTGCGTGCTGGTCTTTGGGGACTCGGTCCTGCACCTCCCGCCCTGGGGCTACACCCTGCTGCTCCTGCTCAGCTCCGCCACGTTTCTGCTCAGTCTCCTCGTCCTGGGGGCCCACCAGCAGCAGCACCGCCAGGACACCTTTCAGGTACTTCCTCCAGCCAGCACCCACCGCGCTCAGCCCAGCCAGCTCCCTTTGCACCTTCCTCCTCTGCCGTGGCAGGATGCACCAGGGCCACAGGGCAGGGAGGCCAGTACCCCACACCCCACTCTCTGCATGGCCGGTGGGCCCTTGTCTCTGGAATCTCCAGAGGCAGAGGAAGGCTCTGTGGACTCCAGAGAAATCAGGCCGTGGGCCAGCATCCCTTCCCTGCAGCCCAGCCCAGCCCTTGTCCCCTCAGGTTCCCATGGTGCCCCTGACTCCCGCCCTGAGCATCCTCCTCAACATCTTCCTCATGCTGCAGCTGAGCTACGTGGCCTGGCTGAGCTTCTCCATCTGGCTGCTGATTGGTGAGTGGGGGCCAGGCCGGGACCCCGTGGGGGCTACAGGAAGAGGGCAAGCAGGGTGGCAGTGCTGGGACCTGCCCCTCAGGCTTTTGTCGCCCCTACAGGAATCACGGTGTATTTTGGCTACGGCATCAGGCAGAGCAAGGAGAACCAGCGGGCACGGCTAGGGTTGACGGCCACACGTGGCAACCTGGAAGAGATGGTGCCAGCCGCGCAAACCCCCAGCCAGGCACCGGCCCAGGAGCCCGGCTCCATGGAGCAGCCTGCCAGTCCATGAGGACCACGGGGGGCCTGCTTACTGTCCCCCACATTCTTTGGAGGCCGGAGGGGCTGGCAGCCCCTCTATCCGGGGCAGCTCAGGTGTGTAGGTCTTCCCATGCCTGGGGGTCCCTCAGGACCTCAGCCCAGGTGCTGAGCTTCGAGTCTTTGGGAGTGGGCCATGGCCAGCGCTGGTGTGGTGGACTGTGCCCAGTGCCATCCAGTGTATGACCAAGTCCAGCTACCCGGGCAGGTGGAGTAGTGCGGGCAGGGAAGAAGCTTGAGTCCCGAGGACCCACAGTAATAACTGCTTGGCTCACAGTGTGGCCTACTGTGGTGTTCTTTGTGGCACTGTCCTCATCTGTTCCAGGGACCAAATGCTTGTCCCCAGAAAACAACATTGATGCTGAGGTTCTAGAAGTGGGTGGCCCCAGCCCTGAGTCAGGGTCACGGCCTAGCCTGGGTCCTGGAGTCCTGCACTCAGGCAAGTGCGCTCTGCCCAGCTCAGAGGGGAGCTACACATACCAGGCACAGAGGGGTCCATAAAGGATGAGGCCAGGCACCTCCCAGCCTCCCCACATGTCCCCTCAGGGGCAGATCGAGAGAAAAGAGCCTGGACCCCATTGAGGCAGCCTGGAAAGGGCGGTGGAGTTCTGGGGATCCCTTGGTTTCCCAGTGCTCTCAGAGAGCAGGGCATGTCCTGAGGCCTGCCCCAGATGGAGAGGCCCCCCTGCCCAGTCACATGTGTCTGTCAGGCACAGGCTCACATGTCGCACACGGTCCCCAGGCCGTGCACACACAGTCCCCTGGCCGTGCACCCACGTGCAGACTGAGGCAGCAGCTCTTTCCCAGCCCAGGGCTGCTCACAGCTTCCAGCTGCTTCTCTCACTGCCGCCCCCTCAGGGCTTTGTGACAAAGGCTCAGGGTGGGACAGGTGCGTGCACAAGCACCTGGGCCTACTCCAGGGACCTTCAGCCCACCTCTGATGGTGGGACCCCATCTTGGGGGTCCCTAGGCCTACCCTGCACACCGCGGTCTCCCCAAGGCTGTGCTCTGTCTATCATAGACACCACCACTTCCCCGTTCTTGCCTGTGAGGACCACACAGGAAGCCACTGGCTTTGGCATCTTTATTCCTCAACTCTCTGCAGCCTTAACATCACTTTCTCTGGGCCCCAAGGACACAAGGACACGCGACCCCGCTCCAATAACCAGGCCTCAGGGCCGTGATCTCTCACCCTGGCCCTTCTGAACCCGCCTCCCATGGACACTGTCCTGGGGGTGAGAGGCAGCAGGGACCTCAAGGCTTTGCTGAGGCTCCAGATGCCAGATGATTCCAGATGCTGCCCAGCCTGAGCCCCAGGCCTCCCCTCCCTAGCTTGGCCCATGTCATTCCACGAGCAAGCTGCCAGCATGGCCCTGCTCACCAGGGACCCATGAGAAGGCAGCCCCTTGTCTCCCTGGAGTAGGTACCCCAAATCTTTACCCTGCCTGGGACCCAGAGAGGGCTTGGCTCCTGCAGCCCCATCCCTCCCCTCCTGAGCGTGGGCCCAGGACATGGGAAAATTCTCCAGCAGGCAGGATTCAGGCCCCAGGAGGATTCCAAACCCTGAACCAGGCCAGCCTGCTGGGGCCTCCTTGTCCTCTGTTAGGGACATTCTCTCCAGCCCCTGGTCTCCACCTGGGGTCTTGGTCAAAGCATGGTCCTCATGCATTTGCCTCTGGTGTGGTGTGCAGCTGCCCAGACAAGTTCTTGGGTGTGACCTTGGGCAGCAGTGACATATGTGTCCAGATGTACAGCCTCCCCACCGCATGGCTCCCAGGAGCCCAGTGAGCAGGTTGCAGGGTGTTGTGCTGGGGGTACTAAAGAGACATATAGAAGGCCCCAAAGGACCCCATGCCCACCAACAACCCCTCTACCCACCTCTCCATCCCAGCCCTCCACAGCCCAAGGGCTGCCACAAGGAAGGGGTTGGTGCTCATCAGCTGAGAAGGTATGGGCCCAAGGGGGTCCTGTGCCCTTGCCTGGGGTCCTAGAGAGTCGGACCATCTGCCGACTACAGTCCTCATTCCGTGGATGAGGCCCAGAGCTGGGAGGAGCCCTGCCCTAGGAACCCAGTACAGAGCAGCTGTGACATCTCTTGTCAGGCTGCCTTCTCCCTTGCCTGGGACTCTGGCTGTGCCGAGCCCAGTGTGGGACAGCTGAGAGGGCAGGGTCTCTCCCTGTGTTGGGGCTGCCGGCAGGAGGAGGAGGGCTGGGAGCCAGGCAGGGCCAGAGGCTACCCTGCCAGTGTGGTGGACAGCTGGAGAGCAGGGAGCTGCTGGGAACACTGGAGATGGAGCCTGGGAGAGCGTCTCCAGCCCCAGCCCAAGCCGGAGCCCCACTGGACCAGGGCCCTGCTCTGTGGTCCCCAAGCAGCACCTGCCGAGGCAGGCGGGGGAGGGACAGTCTGCCTTGTAGCCAAATGGTGGAATATTCCTCCCACCCACTGCCCTGGTCCTGCAAGGGCTTCATGCCTGAGTCCCCTAGGTTGTGCTCCCACCATTTTCTGTTCCCAGCCCGAAATAGCAGAGAAAGGCTGTGGGCCTCAGGAATGAGCCAGCGAGTGGTGTAAGGGCCACTCTGGTAACAGTGTCCAGCTCCCAGCAGTAGCAGTGGGGTCCAGTGCGGGGCCCCCTTTAAGGCACCCAGGCAGCCAGATGTGGGGGTGGGGAAGCTGCCTTTCTGCTCAGGGCTGGCAGTTCCCTTCGGGGCCTTTACCTGCAGATGAGGACAGCAGGGCGGGGCTTCAGCCACCATCCTCCAAAGTATAGACTAGTGTCCAGGCAGGCCCGCAGCCCCCTCCTCATGCTTGGTCCTCATAGAAATGGGCTTCTCCATCCACGCACAACAGCAGCAGGTCACAAAGGAGGTGATCTGGGAGAGGCAGGGCAGACCCATGGCCTGGCCCCCAACCTACCATCCCGTTGCCTCCCAAGCCCTCACCCCAAGACTCACTGTCACCCCAGGGATTGCAGGGGTCGGGGGGCATGTGCTTACCAGCAGCCAAGGGGAGCCATGTTGGCCAGACTCACCACACGCAGCTGAGCGGCTCCAGTGCACAGAGTGATGGTTGTGGGGATGAGCCCAAACTTCCCTGCCTGGGAGAGACCTGAGCTGAGTCTCTGCCTGTGGCTGTCACACCCTCCCGCTGTCCAACCCCACCCGGCCCAGACTGGCCCCTACCTGCCCAGTGACGAGGATGTGGAAGCAGATCCTGTAGAGCTGAGCAGGCTCCGGGCCTCCACACCTGAGGCCTCCACGCCTGAGGCTTCCCCGCAGTGAGCGGCTGTCCTGGGGCAGGAGAGAGTCTAGTGTCTGCTCTGCCCACTCCTGGGTGGCCTGGCCCTTACAGGCCTCTGCCTTAGTCATCCATTGACTCCACTCCCAGCCTGAGTCATGGGTCTGAGCCTTTTGTCATTGCTGGGGACATAGGGGACAATGAAGGTGAACCTGCCTTTGAGAAGCTCTCTGCTGAGTTGAGGGCGGAAAGGTCCCTAAAGAGACACTGGAAGTGGGGTTGGGGGAGGTGGGGCAGGCCTGGGGCTGTGAGCCGGGGAAGACTTCCTGCCGGGAGCCCCTCACACTGGATTCCCAGGGCTCAGGAAGGGGCTCCAGGCAGAGATGGAGGGCGGGGAGAGCACAGAGGGGAGGGGAGCAGGGCATGGGCAGGTCCAGCCCCACAGGGTTGGGGAGGCCAGCAAAGCCAGGCTAGGCAGAGCTCAGAGGGAAGTGTCATGGGCGTCACCTCCAGGCCTGATGGCTGTGTGCACATATGTGTGAGGGTGACGAGGTGACTTGAGGAAGTAGAAGGATGGGGGTTCTGCTTGGGAGACTCAGAGACATGACAATACATGCAGTGCAAGGTCCTTGAGTACATCCTGGATCAGAAAATAAAATTTAGAACTATTATTGTCACAGCTGGGGAAATTTAAATATTAGACTTCTTCTGCCAACGTTAAATTTCCTGAGTGTGACAAGAGGACGGTGGTCACCTGGGGAAGGTCCTGTTTCTCAGGACAGCATTGAGAGGGGTGAATCTCCAGATATCTGCCACTTGCTTTCCAGTGGTTTCCTGTGAAATCTAAATAGATCTGGCTCATTCTGGTGAAACCGGCAAAGAGGCGTTGATCATTAAGTAGCTAGGAACCAAAGGCGGGTTTTTTGTTTGTTTTTTTCTACTTTATCTCCTCACCCCCACCCCCACACCCACCCCACTACATAGTTGTATATCTTAGTTGCAGGTCCTTCTAATTGTGGGATGTGGCACGCTGCCTCAATGTGGCCTGACGGGCGGTGCCATGTCCGCGCCTAGGATCCGAACCCTGGGCTGCCGCAGCAGAGCCCACGAACTTAACCACTCGGCCACGGAGCTGGCCCCCAAAGGTTTTTTAACTTTTTGCAATTACTGATTATAGCTTTTAGCTGTTTAACCCACCCATTGTTAACTGCTGTTTAGGCGATAAGCTAGCTGACTCCCACTAGGTTCCTATACTTTAACATCTCCCTGGAGCCTGGGTACCATGGTAATGGGCTTGTGAGCTGTTCTTCAGCAATTAGAACCCCTTTGTCCACTCAATCCAGGTTGAGACCACCAACTCATCACCTGGGCCCATGCAGATGTCTGATAGGCGACCTTTTGACATCAAGAAGCTGAAGACTCCACCTTCAGATTAGGCTCATGCTGCCATTTTGTGAGCATGCGTCCTCTAAAGAGGCATGGAGTCTGACCACGCTTGCACAGATCATCAATTACGTCTCCTCACCTCCAATCACCTGTCTCCACATTTCAGACCACCTTCCCCCCATCCTATAAATATCACCGAGCCCCTCTTTTCAAGGAAGCGGGTTTGAGACTCCTGCTCTCGCTTCCTTGCATGGCTGCTTTGCCATTGAACTCTCCTGCAATTGCCTTGTCTCCATGTTCGGCTTTCTGGGCGGTGAGCAGAAATGAACGTGCTGCTGTAACAATTTGGCAAGCCAGCCAGGAGCTAAGTCCAGACGGACCTTTTGGCCCGAGATTCGTCAGCCCCTTGCCAGTGTGGAGAACCCGTGGATGAGTCCAGCAGCTGCCTGGAGCATTTCTCCTGAGACTTCTAGGATTTTTTCCTGGCTTGGCACTACCAACTCCTTTGCACATATTCTCACTTTTCAGTAAAGAGATGGTTTCTTGGTTTGGAAAATGTGTTTTTGGTGAGTAACTTTGGTACAAATGATCGGATTAGTATTTCTTCTTCCTTTGGTCTGACTTCAAAAAAGGAAGCCTTGTTTTGGCAGGAGACACCCTCTATGACTTCCGACAAAGGAAGCCTTGGTCCGGCCTTCATTATGAGGATCTCGGTTTGGGGGATGCTCCATATTAAGGAAGAATTAGGGGAGCCAGTCACAGAAGTCCTCCTGGCTTGGCTTGGCTTCAGTTCTAGCTGTGATATACATATACTTTGACCAGCCGTGTCTAAGTTCCAAAACAATGGATAATGCTAATTTCATTCCCACCTGCAGCCCAGGCTGCTTTCTTCAGAATTGGGCAGCTTTCAGTTATGAGTCCAGGAAAAAGAAAAAGATGATATTTTTCCATAACACCATGTGGCCACAATCAGAGAGCTCTTTCAATGTCTAGTCTTAAGAACTTAAGCAAATTTGGAATCTCAGCCTCCTCTCATTGTCTTTCAGATGCTAATCAAAGCCCCCGCACTCAGCCCCTACCCCAGGAGCTCTCCTCTGCCTGGTTTCACAGAGTCTGTGCTCCACTCCAGGGAGCTCTCTGCTTTTGGGGCACCTAAGTGACTCCAGGTTGGCCCCTCACTCAGTCGTTTGACTGACAGTCTGGAATCCTGTTTTGTCTCCTGTCAAGAACTTGAGTATCCTAGGTGCCTGCTGAGTCAGCTATGGGGACAGGAGATCTGTAAACTATCCCATAAACTGTCTTGCCTGGGGACTGTTGTTTGTGTGACCCTTATCTGGATAACCTTTGGGAAGAGGCCATGAGGATGAGGCCTCATCCTCTCTCCCTTGTCTGTCTCATTCATCACCTGTTTTCACCAAGTCGAGGTTAAGTTCAGGCTGGACCTGAACAGAACCTAGACCTGTAAGCTTGGAACTTGAAAAACTTTTTGCCAGGGACTTAACTCTCAACCCTAGCCTTGGAACCCACCCCAGCCTGCTCCAGCCCTTTGCGTCTTGCCTCCCTGGCTTGCCTTGTGCTGGCTCAGGTACTAAGCACCTGGGCTGAATGGGACTTGACTAAATCTTATAACTATGTTGATACCTGCAGTCAAGCTCTGCACCCTTCTCCAGCCCGCTGTCAGTCAGACGCTGATGGTGCTTTGCCACCCTGGGCGATGCCCCCAAGAATCCCGAGAGACTCACCCCTTGGGTACATTTTAACTAATTGGAAACACTTTAAAGTGGATGAGTTATTCCCCCAGAAACTCCTTCTTGGAGGAGAGTCGAGTGGTTGCTCTGTGCCTTTATGATGCAGTTGGACAAGTACATCAACCTATGATGTCATGTGAGTTACAACCCAGCTTCTGAGAAATCAAGAGCAATTATCCTTAGAAAATCCTTCAAGACTGGAAGTGCAGCTCTAGAGGCAGCTCATATTCCACCCGTTCTTTTATCTTAAAAAGGATTATCATCTGCCTCTCCAGGAACTGTTATCTATCCCATCACTAATTCCTAGGACTGAAGGAAAAAAAGGGAAAAAAACGGCCATAAGAGTGCCCTTGCCAAAATCTAGCTGCTTGGAAGTCTTCTCCACAAATGTTAGTAAAAAGCCTAAAAATTTGGATTCATAACTAAGACTTGTTTTACTGTACCTGATTCATAGCAGTAATTTTTAAACAATAGCTGGGGAGACTCAGTGTATATGTGTCTATATGTATGTTGGATATGTGTGATATTTTTATTGCTGAATGGTATGGCCAAAAATTAAGAGCTCAGTTCAATTTGCTTAAAGTAAGCACTTACCTAAATGTTTGTTTTTTTGTTTGTTTTATTTTGTTTTTTTTATTTTGTTTAACCTAAATTATTTCTTTTTTTAAAAAAATATTTTATTTTTTCCTTTTTCTCTCCAAAGCCCCCCAGTACATATTGTATATTCTTAGTTGTGGGTCCTTCTAGTTGTGGCATGTGGGACACCGCCTCACCATGGCTTGATGAGCCATGCCATGTCTGCGCCCAGGATTTGAACTGGCAAAACACTGGGCTGCTGCAGTGGAGCATGTGAACTTAACCACTCGGCCACGGGGCTGGCCCCTAACGTAAATTTTTTCTAAATGTAAAAGAAACTAACCCAAATGCATTGTAAATTAACATGATATAAATTAATCTGTAGTAAATAAAAGCTTATTTAAATGTATTGGTTTGATTAAAATGGACATGTCCTCAGAGTATCAGCATTGGATAAGGTGCAGACGTACAGCCTGGGTTTACTAGTCAAATAAACCCATGTTACTCCTGTTACAAACTTGTCAGCAAAATAATAGCTCAGAATGATAACTGATTTTGTCTAATGTCTCATGAAGTTCTGTAGGCAATGTAAATAGTTATTGGGAATGAGTAAACTAAATAGATGTGAAAAAGATAAAAGTACTGAGTGAATTTTTTTAAACAATAATTATGCATTATGGAATATGTATTTAAAATAAATTCCAAAATTTTTCTGGTAACTTGAAACTTTGAAGTTTTGCTAGGTGAAATTGAATGATAAAAAACTCGCTGAATATCTGGGTCATTTTCCAAATAAGACAAAATACTGAAACATTATCATTAGACATCTCCAGGTTTATCTACTTTTGGCTTCTTATTACAAAGAAACTAAAAGATGTTTGGGTATATTAGTAAACATGTCTTGTATTTTATTAAAAGATTGTACTATGAAGTAACATGTTTTTAGAAATTATAAAAGGTATTTATAAATTTGCCAAACCACAGAATGCTAATGTAAAAAACAGTTCATAATTGCTTAGTTTTTAGTTTTCACTAAGGTCTGTAAGGGTTGAAAATTCTAATTAGTATGTGTAATTAAAGCTACTAAAAATTAATAAGGAAAAAAGGTTGGTATTCAAGGAAAGTAAGATGTAAGTTTTCAGTAAAGAAGGTATAAAGAATGGAAATGTTTTTATTTGTGGTGTTAAGAAAGATAAATTTTTCCTAAAGTACTAGAAGGGAAAAAGAGAAGGAAGCATGGGACAAATTCTGAATGTAAAAAGAAAGTTACAGAAGGTTTGTGAAAGAGAAATTCTGAAAAGAGCTTTATGCCTGGTCAAGCTGGCTAAGATTAAAGTAAATCCAATTAAGTAATTGGGTTTTAATGTCAAAAATGAGCTGGTGCAAAAATAAAAATTTGGTTTTCTTTCTCAAAAGGATAATTTTCTTGAACTTTTGGCCTGCTCTTGATAAAGAGGTTATAAAAGGTTTTTCTTTACTTCTGAGTAAGTCTATCTAAAAGACAGAAAATCTATGTTTTGTTAAAATAATTTCCTATGTTCAGAAATATTGAGGTCTTTCTATTAAGATTTTTTGACTGTTTTAACTGCGTTTGCCCTTGGCTGTTTCTGTTGTCACTTTGACTGAATAGAGTGAGTGTTTCCTATTTGACCAAGTGTTTTAAAACTTTTTATATTTTAACAAGCTCCTCCAACCCCAAATATTAAAATCCTGAATAAACGCTCTCTTTTGACCTGGAAGAAGGAAGAAAATTTCTCTAAGGATTTTCTGAGATTTCTCAAAGAGACTTCCTATGAGGAGGAAGATAATAAACTGGGCTTATTTGGTTTGTTAAATTACATGGGAAGCATTGTCAAGTCAGGATGAACCTTCTGTGGTGGTTTTCTGGGTAAATGTAATTGATATAAATGTTTTAGAAATTATATAACATTCCTAAAGTTCTGATCTATCCTGGTTTTCAGCCATAATTCTAGTTATTATCTTGAAGTGTTGTATGTCACAGAAGTAGGCAAGTTTCTTTGTCAATTGTCCTTTTGAGTCTTTTGTCTTTTGCAGATAGTTACTGTTTTACTCTGATGCTTTTTGCTTTCGCAAATATGTTTCCTCTTCAGAGAAATTCATGGAAAGAATTCAGACACTCACTCTAGAATACAGGCTTCTGGTAAACTTTCTGATTATAAAACTGGACTGGGTAAGAAATTACAGAACCCTAACAGAGGAACTGATGACTTCATAAAGCTGCTAATAGAAGATTAAGATCAAGAATTGATTACACAGGACTGAATGAACTGATGAGGATGATTATAATATAACTTTTCATTTGAGATATTGCTGGGGGGTTTTGATGTTCTGTTTTGTTTCCAGATTTAAGGAAGTCTTTTTCTCGCATGCTAACTATGACATATGAATTTGATAAATTATACCTTTGTAAGCAGATTTGAAGCATTTATTTATTTTTCTCCCTACCTGATCCCTCCAGGATTTGGAAACTCTTAATGAGTGAGTATTGTTTTCATGACAATATAGTTATTTGCATAAGTTCAATAAGGATCTGTTCTCCTTATAACAGGACACAATTGGTTCTATTACCAAGGCATTTACTGGAATGTCATATTTGAGAGAAACATAAAGACTCAGATATGGCAAGACAGCTTTTGAGGAATAAAGGTTGACTTTCTGGCCACTTGGAACTATTGCCCTGATACCTTGTTTACAGAGATTCCAGCAATCTTTCCCAGTAAGTAAGGAAGGTTACTTATCTAGCAGGAGCCTGGAACCTTGAAATATTTTGGGGGACCTCAAGAAGAGAGGAATCCACCTAAATCTATAAGTATTGCAGTTGAAATCTGATGACAAGTCTTTGGCTTGGCTTTTCTGGCCTTGAGAGGCCTTTAAAGTTCAATCTAAGATTCCTCATTAAAAGTTCCAGCAAAGCAGATTTAAAAGAGCCTATATGATCAATGGCTATTCTTGCTGTACTTATGTAAGTAATTGGGCCAAGTTTATTGAAATTACTTATCTTACAAACTCATCAGTCTTAATTTGGCTATCTTTTATAAAAATGAGGGTGACTTTAGAGAGAAAAACTAAGTTTCAATAAAAACTATAGTACACATTCATGGATAGGCACAACAGGAGATCCCTCAAGATTGAGGATGAACAACAAAAGGGGACACTGATACCAGCTCAACACAAGGTTGACATAAGGGAAGCCATATTGTAGAAAGGAACCATATTATAACTTTGACCTCTGATTAACTAACTCAGACATGGTTTGTAGATTTTATGGCCCCTCCCAACTGTTATAAGTTGATGACTTTTGTCTTTCAAGTTCTTTAGGAATGTGATGCTGCCCAGGCAGAGGCTATGCTGATGGCCATCCTCAATGACAACTGAAAGATCAGGGTATAGGGCGTTGCTCTGGCCTCTGATGCATGTGCAGTAAAACAAGAGACTTATCAGGAACTAAGAGCAGATGCCTCCCCCACCTGAAGATCAGATGGAGGCCCCGCTGGATTAGGTCTGTTTTTCAGGGACTGTTAAAATTTGGATTGTCTATACTTCTTATCCTTCTGGTCTGATGCTTGATTATAAAATGTGCCTTTAGATGTTGTTCCAAAACTGTTGAGCAAGGTACCAAATTCTAATAACACAAAATGTCAACATGAAGCCAGGAACAAGAGAATATTTCTAAATGAGTGCTAAACAGTTTCATTCCTCTAACCCAGATCTATGCCCCAATTCAGCAGGAAATGGCTAGATTGGTCGTCGCCCCAAATCTCTCAAGAATGAGGACTACCATAGAATAGGAGGGACTGAAACCAGCAAACAGTTAGCCATTGACGATTAAGCAGTTAGGAACTGAAGAGTTTTTTCCTTTTTCCAATTACCGATTATAGCTTTTAGCTGTTTAACCCGCCCATTGTTAACTGTGCTGTTTAGGCGATAAGCTAGCTGACTCCCACTAGGCTCCTATAGTTAACATCTCCCTGGAGCCTGGGTCACCATGGTAATGGGTGTTTGAACTGTTCTTCAGCTATTAGAACCCTTTTGTCCACTCCAGGCTGGGTGAGACCACCAACTCATCACCTCGGCCTGCGCAGACGTCTGATAGGTGACCTTTTGATGTCAAGAGGCTAAAAACTCCACCCTCAGATCCTGCTCATGCTGCCATTTTGTGAACACGTGTCCTGTGAAGAGGCGTGGAGTCTGACCACGCTTGCACAGATCATCAATTACCTCACCTCTCCTCCCCTCCAATCACCTGTCTCCACATTTCAGACCACCTTCCCCCCATCAATAAATGTCCCTGAGCCCCTCTTGTCAGGAAAGTGAATTTGAGGCTCATGCTCTTGCTTCCTCACATGGCTGCTTTGTGATTAGACCTCTCTGCTGCAATCTCGTCATCTCAGAGTTTGGCTTTTTAGGTGGCAGGCAAAAACGAACATAGTGTGGTAAGGCTAGAGAGGGAGAGAGAAAGCAAATGGGGTAAAATGCTAAAAAACATAATCACAAAAGCTGGTGAACGCAGATGAAGGCAATATGAGTTTTCATGGTACTAATATTTGAAGTTTTCTATAGATTCTTATAATTTTTTGGATAAAACCTGAAGAGAAAAGCTTAAAAAAAAAAAAACCCTGTGCGATGGAGGCAGGGTGGAGTGGAGGAGGGGCTGGGGTGAGGGGTCCCAGCTGCAGCAGGGTGAGGGGACAGATGGAGTGGAGGCCAAAGGGCTCAGGAGGGAGGCTGGACGGAGGCTGTGCTGGGGGACCTGGAGCTGAGAGACCCCCTCCTGCGCTAGGACCACCCCCCCCCCCCCCCCGCACACACAGCAGAGCATCCAGAGGGATGGGCCAGGCTGTGGTCTGTCCTGGCCGCCACAAGAGGACAGGTTGGAGAGGGCCTGGCTGAGGAGCAGCCGGCAGGCAGGAGGGCCGCACCTGAGGTTGTAGCTCCTCTCCTGCAGCTGGAGGGAGTCATGGGGCCAGTAGTTGGAGCCCCCAACGTCCAGGTCACAATCCCAGTGGACGTGGATGCCACAGCGCTGCCCTGCACACAGTGCATCACTGCTCCACCAGCACGTGGGCCCCGGACCCTCTCCATGAGCCCTCCTGCAGCCCTGCCCCCCACAGACCCACCAGCAATACCAGGTCCTCAAAGACCCCTCCAGCTGTGTCCACGAGGTCCCCGATGTGGAACACAGGGCAGCAGGGGCTGAGACGTGGGTCATGGCAACAGCACTTGAAATAGGTGGTGTCCTAGGTCTCCAAGGTGTTGGACCTGAGAGGGTGTGGGGCTGGAGGGGTTGGGCCAGGCAGGGGACAAGGATGATCTGGGGCCAGCCCGAACCCACCGTGCTTACTTGGAGAAGTTGAACTTGCTGAAGGTGCCTGTTTTTGATGAACAGCTTGAAGTTCTCAGCCTGGATAATCAAGGGCTTCCTGCAGGTGGGAGAGGTAATGGGAAGGCTGTGCTGGTCCTGGGACCCTGTGCTGGGTATTGGGGTCACTTACACAGGCACCGTGTCACTCTCCATGGGGCACTATCCCCGGATCGCACAGGTCCTGTAGATCCAATTGAATATCACATAGTGACCCGTTTTTATGCCTTGAAAATACAAGACAAATTCCATGCTCTCCAATCCCCACAGGGCCTGGAAAGGGAGTGGGCAGGGGGCTCTTGGCAGAAATAAGAGAGGCAGAGCCACCACTGAGCCTGGACACAGGAGCCCCCAAGGTCCCAGTCCAGCCCCCTGAACCCCCACCCAGTGGAGGCGCTGGAAGACAGGGTCCACAGTTACCGTGGCTGTGCGTCCCCGTCTCCCCTTCAGGACAGTCCTTGTCAGACCAGCAGGTGCCCAGTGGAATGGAAGGGGCTGAGGTGGTGAGAGAGCAGAGCTGTCCAGGCCCAGGAGGCCTCCCCTGTGTGACCCGCCCTGCAGTCCACCGGGACCAGCCCCTTCCCTGCTTAGCCCCCAGGTTCCCTGATTTGGGGGCACATGGGAAAGCTGTAGGGTGCAGATAAAAGGAGGTGCTCAGATGGGGAGGGTGAGCAGCCCCCCAGCCAGATAGGGGCACAGTGCTGTCTCCCAAGGCAGAGCAAGACTCCTTCCCTCCTGACAGTTCTGTCCCCGGGGGAGCAGAAGTGACTCCTCAAGGCCCAGCTCCTCTGGTCCAATTCAGATGAAAGAATAGGGAAGATGGAGGGACTCTGGGAGGGTGAGCTCATGCCGGGGTGGAGGTGCTGGGTGTGGCACACAAAGGGCGGGACCCTCATCAGAGGGGTCCGTAGGGAAGTGGACCCCACACACTGGCCAAGGGACCATAGGCCAGTCCCTTCCTGGCTTGTTCTGCTGTAAACAGGGACATTAGTGCCTGCACAGGGTCACAGATTTCTGGGCATCAGCCAAGAGGGGGCAGGGGTGAGCTCTCTGGGAGTCTCAGACCCCGGAGAGGAAGCGCCCTTAAGCGTCGGGCACTGGCACAGACATGGCTCTGCCAGGCGGAGGGTGGACGCCACTGTCCAGGGCCCCTGGCTCAGGGGCAGCAGGAGGAACCCAGCACCGGGATGGCAGGAAGGGCTGGGGACTCGGAGAAGCCAAATGAGACGGTGGGACTTTGTTGGGGTGGAACTTTGAGAAGTGGCATGGGACAAAGTGGGGCCACCTGCTCTGCTTCACTGTCCCTATGTCCTGAGTCTGCCCTCCTCTCCACCCAGGCTGGGCCACCATCTCCTCCGACAGGACCCCATGGTGACCAGCATGGGCCCCGCCTCTGCCCTCATCCACCTCCCTCCAGCAACCCGCGTGGTCCATCCCAATGCACAGGCTGTCGCGCCCCTCCCCTGAGCCCATCTGTGGTTCCGCTGCTGCTGGATCCACTTCAGCTCCTGAGAGCGGCTCACAGGGCCCTGTGACCCAGGGCGACCCCGTTCCTGGCCCAGTCCACATCTAGGGACAACCCTACTCAGTGCAGGGAGCCCTGGAGGGGCCTCATCTCACACAGCTCGGGGTCTTTACCCACACAGCCCCCTCTGCCTGGACAACCTCAAGATCCCCCTCCAGCCTCACACCCTGCAGGAACCCTTCCCGAGGCCCCGGGTCACCTGACGTGACTCCCTGGGTCTCCCAGCTGCAGCTTCTGCCCCCATCGCAGGACCAGTCACCTTGGCTGCGCTGTCTGTGCAGGAGCTCTGTGAGGTGGGGACGGTGGAGTTTTGCAAGCCTGGTCTGGGGGAGGTTTGACAGGTGTTTGCTGGAGGCTGTGACACCACAAGGACACTGCTTGTGCTGGGAAGAACCAGATGATCAGGCCCCTGAGAGGAGCTGGCAGGAACTCCGCTATTCTCAGGAAGCCGGCTTGTCGGATCTGACGGATTACCCAGCCCTGGCAGTTTCAAGGGAAGGGCCAGAAGCCCAGACAGGGGCAGAAGGGGTCACAGAATTCCAGAAAACACAGACTCATGGCCCCAGCACAATTTCAGGACAGTCTACAAGCCGAACATTAACTAGACATCTCTGAGCATTTAGAAAGGGAAGGACATCGTGTGTATTTCCTAACGTCAGCACATCCTCTGTGCACGTGCCTCACTTTGTGGATGGAGCCAACAAAAGACATGTGGCACCCCAGCCACGGTAGTGGGACCAACAACCAGGAGTCAGGGGACAGGTGGACACACAGTTACCCGCCAGCCCAGCAAGCGATTCAGTGTTGGACTCAATTAAACAAAGATGTCACCGTGGAGGCAGGCTTCCAGGGCTGTGTCCTGGGTCCCAACTGTTCACACAAAATCCACAACTGGGGAACCTCACAGAGAACAACAGTGGAAGCATCCAGAAGCCCACTGCTCAGGGGTGCAGACTCCCATCACCCACAGGCTGGAGGCCTTGGGTCAGTGACTCAGCCTGGCTGAGCCTCAGTCTTCTCCTCTTCAATGGGGCCTGCAGTAATTCCTGCCAGGCAGGGTGCTTGTGAGATGAAATGAAATGATTCAGGAAAGGTCTCAGCTCAGAGCAGGGGCTACAGCAGCACATGCTGAGCCTCAGGCACCTGGGAAGGAGAAGGGGGGACACGGCTGTGACCCAGGGCTGGCAGAGGAACCAGGGAAGTGCTGGGAGGCTCCAGGCAGCCTGACCTCTGAACTCCTGGCATCACAAGGAACTTAGTCACCAGGAAGAGCACTTTCTCTCGCTGGACGGCAGGGGTCAGGGTTGGCCCTTGTTGGCTCCTCCATGGGAGAGTCCAGAAGCTGGCAGCTGGGTTTGGGAGGGAAGAGGTCCTGCCCCATCGAGTCATCCACCCTGTGCCTGAGGGAAACGCCTCCAGTGAGGTGAGTTGAGGCTGAGACAGGAGGCTGACTGGGTTTCTGGCCATTTCTGAGCCCTTTTCCAACTCTTTGAGGCAAGTTTTTTTCTCTAGTCACTCTCATTCACTCAAACCAGAATTTTCCACGACCTTCCCGCTCTAGGCACTGAAGATCCAGAGCTAAATGGGGCCAGGCGCCAGCCCAGGCTAGTGGGGAGGTGGACCCCTCATTGCACGCATGGCTGGGGGCCAGGGGAGCAGGTGGTAAGCTCTGCCCGGGAAAAGGCAGGGGCTGTGTGGAAGGGTGGCTGGCACCATGTGCTGCCTGTGACACCTCTGCACATGTCGGGGACGCACACCCAGGAAGGGAGGGGAGGGCTGGGCAGAGGGCAGCGGGGGTGGCAGCAGTCAGGATCTGCAGGGACTTGGTGGCCACCATCATGGAAAGGGAGCCTCCAAGGGTGGCAAGCAAGGGCTGGCAGGTTCTGATGGTGTCACCTGTGAAAGCTCAGCCTGACCTCTGCATGGAGCACACCTGGGGGCCACAGGAAGACCACAGGGACAGTGGGGGCAGCAGGGAAACCGTCACAGATGGAATGGAGGGGAGGAGGGCCAGGGAGGTGTCAAGCCGGGTCCAGCTTTGGCACTGCGGACATCATGGCCTCAGTGGATGAAAAGAGGCCCCCCTGGGAGAGGGAGAGGGTTCCCTTGGATGAGGTGGGTGTGCACCAGGAGGTGGCTATGCTGGGGCAGTTGTCCCTGGGGCACAGTGTGGGCATCAGCAGAACAGAGGAAATGGGGGCTGTGGAGGATCTGGGTGGAGGGAGGAGGGGCAGGAAGGCAGCATGGGGCGGGCAGAGGAGGAGCCAGCCCACAGGGCCCAGGGCAGGGAGGGAGCATTCAGGAGCTCCAGGCCCTGCCCCCTGCCCCACCCCTCCCTCAAGCTCAAGCCTTGAGGCCCCAGACCCTCCACTCTTCCAGATGCCCCTTTGTAAATGCAGTCCCTCTGGCCCCACTTCCCGGCCCATCCCCTTTTCTTAAACCTCTTACACATCCCCAAGAGCCTGTCCAGGGCTACTCCTCGTTCAGGCCCTTCCTGAGCCTGGCCCTGTGACAGCACCAGCACACCCTCTGGCATCACATCCCCTCTTGCACACACTCACTGCAGGGGTGGGATCAAGGGTCAGCGCCTGGGAGCAGCACCCAAGCACTCACCTGTGGCAGCTTCACAAAGTCGCCACGTCTCATAGCTGGTTCCCAAACTCCTTTTCTGGGTCACAGAAACCCCTTGAGTTTGGTGATGATGGGAAACCTGGGGGTCCAGGTCCTGCTCCTGGTAGCATTTTTTGGTGAGGAGGGCCCACCTGGAGAGGAGGCGATGGGCAGTGTGGCCTGTCCCCTGCACACAGTGAGCAGCAGCAGAGCTGGCCCTGCCCACTTAGCCCATACACACCCTATAGGCTCCCAGCACAGCGTTCAGGCCCCGCCTCTTCTCCAGCCTCATTTCCACCCAAACACTCTGCACAGGCCAGACATTTGGGCCATGCATTGGAGAGCCCTGCACTCAGACTGAGCTGCCCACCTCCTCCCTCACCAGCCTCACCCTCCCTTGCCCTGACCACACCAGCTCCTCCTCAAAGGCTCCCTTGACCAAGCACAGCTGGTGGCCTTTCTCAGGGACCTCAGGGCTGGAGCTCTCACAGGAGTCAGGGACTACCTCCTGCCCTCCTGGGGCCTCCTGGGCAGGGCGAGACCATCCTGCTCTGTGCCCAGAGCCCAGCACAGGGCTGGGAACAAGACCCAGAAAGAGGGCAGGTGGACGCACAGGAGGACACAAGCACACGGCTTGCTCTTGTCCCTGCTGGCCTCTAGACAGACAGAGATCCTTCCTTCTGCCCCTACCCTGTCCAACATGCCCCCTCCACCACCACCAGCCCGGCCCCTGGAGAGTCAGACCCCCAACCCTCAGCCCAGCAGGACCAGTCAGGGTCCCTCAGCCAACCCGCCCAGGAGCCATTCTCTCACCCACCACGCAGACCAGGACCCCAAGCTGCAGCAGCCTCTGCAGGGCGCCCACCCGCCAGTTCTTGGTCATCACATACTTCTCAGTTTTGTAATCCAGAAGCCCCCAGCCTGTCCCCGCCCCTGGGGAGACCCTGCTCTCAGCTCCTGCTGGCTGCTGGGAGCAGGAGTCAGCACAGCAGCTGCAGCCCCAGCTGAACAGGAGGCAAAGCAGGGCCCCAGGCCAGCAGCGTTAAAGGGACACTCGGGGCAGGGTCCAGCCCCACCCCAGCCCTGGGCTCAGGCCCAACCCCCAGCTGCCCTGGGCCTCCCTTCTCCCTACACTCCCTCTGCTGGGCCCTGGGGCATAAACAGGAGCAGCCCCTCTCCCCTGCCCAGTGACCTCACTTCCTTGGGGCTGAGGGCATGACAGGATTATGGGTACTCTGAGAGGGTGGCACGGGGGTGGCAGAGCCCAGAGGAGGGGCCAAGGAAAGCTTCAGGAAGAACGGCCCTCTGAGCTGACACTGCAGCTTCTGAAGTTCAACAAGCGAAGCTGGGGAGGGATGTTCCCGGTGGAGGAAGCCGCACATGTGACTCTAGAGCAGGAGAGAGAACTGGGACCCACAGAGAGAGAGCGTGACTCTGGCTCCAGAGAGGAGGATGGCTGGCTCTGCAAGGTCCCCCAGGCCCTCCTGTGGGATGCTCCTGCAGAGCTGCCCCAACCCCAAGCGCAGGGACTAAGCACAGCTCTGAAGTTAGGCAGGGTCCCCAGTCCGCGGAAGGGGGTCGCTGCTGGACCCACGTGGACTGCAGGGGGAACAAGCGCCCGCAAGGCGTCCAGCCCTGCACCTGGCTGGTGGCACACGCCCTTCTGCGTGGTGGCCAGGAGCGGGCTCAAGGTCAGCGCAGGCCAGCGGCGGGTCCGCAGTGACCAACAGCCCAGGGTTGCCCAGGCGACCGCCACGGGGAGCTCGTCTCTACTGGCTGCGGGGGATGCCTGTTCACTACCCGCCACACTCGATTGGTCCATGTGCCCCGCGGGTCCGCCCACATCTCCGGATGCACTCTACTTGCCACCTGGTTCAGTCCCAGCCTCAGTGCCCGTGACTGTTAAATGGGCGGAACCATGAGGGTCCCTGCGAGAGGTCCAGGGAGAGGGAAGAGCGAGAGGAGGATGCGGCAGCTGCTGGGCGTCCTGCAGGGGTCCCGGGGGCTGAGGGGGGTTTGGACGTGGACTCCGACTCTGACCTGCAGACAGGAGGTGCCCAGGCAGGGGGTTCAGGTCTGTCTCCTCACCTTGGGGGCTTCTAGGCAGGGGAGGAGGGAGCAGGCTGGGGCCGAGGGGGCAGGGGACCCATGTCCAGCAGAGAGCACATCCCTCCATGGGACACCTGCAGGGCAGCCAGCGGCCCCTCCAGCCCCGTGCCCTCCTGGAAACGCTCTTGGCAGCAGCAGTTGTTCCACCATCAGAACACGCTTCCAGAATGATGTTAAAGTGCAAAAACCCAGCCAAACAGTCTAAGGAGGGGTGTCCCACCCCTTCCTGAAATGGGATCAGGGCTGGGTTTTCCCAACCGACAGGAAAACTAAGCTAATGGATGTATGGAACTTAGAGAAGGAATAATTGAAGGAAAATTAAAAGTGTTCAGTTTATGTGTTTCCTATTCTGAACTGACCTAACAGATTCATCTTGCTCAAAAGAGTAATTGTAAAAATACATTTGGTGATAAAAGTTCATGAATAAGTGGAGCCATTTACACGGGATGGGAGAGAGGAATCGGGAGGACTCCGTCATAAGGGACCCGCACTAACCATGAAGAAACAGTGTCATTGCAAAGTGAACTGAGGTTGGTTGTAAATTTATATTGTAAACTCTACGGAAACCATTTAAAAACTTTAAAGAGAGAGAGAAGATCCAAGATGGTGGCGTGAGTAGTCTTCTTTGTCTCTCCCCCTTCAAATCTACAACTAATTGGACATTCATCGCTTAACAAAGGATATCCATATAGCATCTCAGGACACCTGAGAGACCCACGCTGCTATACATCAGAAGGTGGACGGACTTGCCTCCCAGAGGAGGTGGAGATAGGTAAAAACTCTCTGACCCCGACTCCTGAACAGCCTAGTACCTGCAAGCAGCTTTCTTCCAGCGGACGCCCCCAGAACATCGCCACACACCAAGGGCAGGAGGGAGCACACACCACAGGAGCGACAGTGGAAACAGGTGACCAGAGCCCTACCTAAGCCCCCCGCAATTACACCTAAGCCCAGAGGGAAGCTCCAGAGTTACACACCGGAGGCGGTGGGGAAAACCCCTACCCGCCATTAGCGGAGAGGCCCCACCCAGCATCCACAATGCCAGGAGGCTCCCGGAGAGAATCCCAAACACGGCAGTGGCCCGCTGGCTGCCACCGCTGGCCCCACTGACTGGGCTATTGCCTGGGAGGGGCTTGGGGCTACCAGAGATCTCCTGGGAGAGGACTGGGGCTGGGTGGAGCTCCAGCAGCCGGCTCCGCAGCCCGGGGGGGAACCTCCAGAGTTCCATCCAGGCAGCAGGCAAAGTCTCTACCTGCCATTAGCAGAGAGGCCCCACCCACCATCCACAACACTGGGAGGGTCACGAAGAGGAGAATCCCAGCCAGGGCAGCAGCCGGCCAGCTGCCACTGAACTCAAGGTCTCCGGCTATCCCCCAGACAGGGCAAGGGGCTCCCCGAGATCCTATGGGAGAGGACTGGGGCTGGGTGGAGTTCCAGTGACCCGGCTCCTTGGCCCAGGGGGAAACTCTACAGTCTCACAGCAGCCTCAGTGATAGCCTCTGCACAGCACTAGTAGAGAGCACCCACCCAGCAACTACAAGGCTGGAAGACCCTGGGACAAAAGTAGCATAGCTAGGGGAGCTAACCACAGACTGCAGAAGATGCCCATAGCTCTGCTGTGACCCACAGTGGACAAGTGAGATTTTGCGGGTGCTGACAGTGATAGAGCTGCAAATATAAGTGATCCTGCCCCTGGCCACTGGGAAAGCCCATAACACCGCTGCAGAACCTAAGGAGGGAGCACGTCTAGGTGGTCTGCAACAGTAGGCACCAGCAGCCTGAAGCCCCCTTGTGACGGCCCCCACATCTGAAAAGGGAACCCACAGGACCACTGTGACTACGAGGAGGGGCCCAGGCCCAGTTAGCAACAGCTGATAGGGTTCCTGGTTGGTGCAGTATAAACAGCTGTCCCCTCACCACACCAGTAGAAACAAGTGGAAGCAGTAACTAAACTCTATCTCTATGCGGAGGCACAAATCTACACCATCAAGCAATATGAAAAAATATATTAAATCTCCAGAACAGAAGGAAAATGACAAATACACAGAAAACAGTCCCAAAGACAATGAAATATATAACCTAAATGATGATGACTTCAAAACAGCCATCATTAAAAAACTCAATGAGTTAAAAGAGAATTCAGATAGACAACTCAATGAGTTCAGGAGCTATGTCACAAAAGAGTTTGATACGATAAAGAAGAACCAAACAGAAATACTGGAAATGAAGAACACAATAGAGGAGATTAAGAAGAATCTAGATGCACTGAACAGTAGGGCCAATAATATGGAGGAAAGAATTAGCAATATAGGAATATAGAAATGCTGCAGGCAGAGGAGGAGAGAGAACAATGACTAAAAAGAAATGAAGAAACTCTCCGAGAATTATCTGACGCAATTAGGAGTTGCAACATAAGGATTATAGGTATACCAGAAGGAGAAGAGAGGGAGAAGGGGGCAGAAAGCCTATTCAAAGAAATAATGGCTGAGACCTTCCCAAACCTGGGAAGAGAGATGGAACTTCATGTGACAGAAGCCAATAGATCTCCAAACTTTATCAGTGCAAGAAGACCAACCCTGAGGCATATACTGGTGAAGCTAGCAAAAGTCAATGACAAGGAGAGAATACTAAGGGCAGCCAGGCAGAAGAAATTAACCTACAAAGGAACCCCCATCAGGCTATCAGCAGATTTCTCAGCAGAAACTTTACAGGATAGAAGAGAGTGGAATGATATATTCAAAAATCTGAAGGACAAAAACCTGCAGCTGAGAATTCTCTACCCAGTGAAAATATCCTTCAAATATGATGGAGAAATAAAAACTTTCCCAGATAAACAAAAATTAAGGGACTTCATTGCCACAAAACCTCCTCTTCAAGAAATGCTCAGGAAAACCCTCATTCCTGAACAATCAAAAAAAGGAAAGGGGCTAAAAAACCAAGAGCAAAGGAGATAAGTAGAAGGACAACAACAGAGAGAAGCAGCTCTCCATCAGAGAGCTAAACCATGGGACGAGAAACAAAGGAAATTGAAGAGAACCAGAAAACAAGACATAAAATGGCAGTGGTAGGCCCCCACATTTCAATAATCACTCTAAATGTAAATGGATTGAACTCTACAATCAAAAGACACAGAGTGGCAGGATGGATCAAAGAACAAGACCCAACAACATGCTGCCTCCAGGAAACACACCTCAGCCCCAAAGACAAACACAGACTCAGGGTGAAGGGATGGAAGACAATACTCCAAGCTAATAATGAACAAAAGAAAGCAGATGTCACTATACTAATATCAGACAAAGTAGACTTCAAAGCAAAACAGATAAAGAAAGACAAAGAGGGACAGTATATAATGATAAAAGGGACTCTCCACCAAGAAGACATAACACTTATAAATATATACGCACCCAACACAGGAGCACCAAAATTTGTAAAGCAACTCTTAACAGAACTAAAAGAAGACATCAACAACAATACAATAATAGTAGGGGACCTCAACACACCATTAACACCAATGGACAGAACATCCAGACAGAAAATCAACAAGGAAATAATAGAATTAAATGAAAAATTAGACCAGATGGACTTAATAGATATATATAGAACACTTCATCCAAAAACAGCAGGTTACACGTTCTTCTCAAGTGTGCATGGAACATTCTCAAGGATAGATCATATTTTGGGAAACAAAGCAAGCATCAATAAATACAAGAGAGTTGAAATAATGTCAAGCATCTTTTCTGATCATAACCCTATGAAACTAGAAATCAACTACAAGAATAAAGCAGAGAAAGGTGCAAAAATATGGAGACTAAACAACACACTACTGAACAAACAGTGGATTATTGAAGAAATTAAAGAAGAAATCAAATATTATCTGGAGACAAATGAAAATGAGAACACGTCATACCAAATCACTTGGGATGCAGCAAAGGCAGTCCTAAGAGGGAAATTCATTGCAATACAGGCTCACCTCACTAAACAAGAAAAGGCTCACATAAGCAACCTCAAACAACACCTAACAGAATTAGAAAAAGAAGAACAAACAAAGCCCAGAGTCAGTAGAAGGAGGGAAATAATGAAAATAAGAGCAGAAATAAACGATATTGAAACAAAAAAGACAGTACAAAGGATCAATGAAACAAAGAGTTGGTTCTTCAAAAAAATTAACAAAATCGACAAACCCTTAGCCAGACTCACCAAGAAAAGAAGAGAGAAATCTCAAATAAATAAAATTAAGAATGAGAGAGGAGAAATCACAAAAGACACCAAAGAAATACAAGGGATCATAAGAGAATACTATGAAAAACTAAATGCCAACAAATTGAACAACCTAGAAGAAATGGACAAATTCCTAGACTCTTACAACCTCCCCAAACTGAACCAGGAAGAAATGAAGAATCTGAATAGGCCAATCACAAGTAAAGATATAGAAACAGTAATCAAAAACCTCCCCAAAAATAAGAGTCCAGGACCAGACGGCTTCTCTGCAGAATTCTACCAAACATTCCAAGAAGATTTAATACCTATCCTTCTCAAACTATTCCAGAAAATTGAGGAAGATGGAGTACTCCCTAACACATTCTATGAAGCCAACATCACTCTGATCTCCAAACCTGACAAGGACAACACAAAGAAGGAGAACTACAGGCCAATATCACTGATGAACATAGATGCAAAAATCCTCAACAAAATTCTGGCAAACCGAATACAGCAATACATCAAAAAGATTATACACCATGATCAAGTGGGATCTGTACCAGGGACACAGGGATGGTTCAACATCCACAAGTCAATCAACATGATACACCACATTAACAAAATGAGAAACAAAAACCACATGATCATCTCAATAGATGCAGAGAAATCATTCAACAAGATCCAACACACATTTATGATAAAAACTCTCAATAAAATGGGTATAGAAGGAAAGTACCTCAACATAATAAAGGCCATATAGGACAAACCCACAGCCAACATCATACTCAACGGACAAAAACTGAAAGCCATCCCTCTGAGGACAGGAACAAGACAAGGGTGCCCACTTTCACCAATCCTATTCAACATAGTACTGGAGGTGTTGGCCAGAGCAATTTGGCAGGAAAAAGAAATAAAAGGAATCCAAATAGGCAATGAAGAAGTAAAACTCTCGCTATTTGCAGATGACATGATCTTATATATAGAAAACCCCAAAGAATCCATAGAAAAACTATTAGAAACCATCAACAACTACAGCAAAGTTGCAGGGTATAAAATCAACATACATAAATCAGTAGCATTTCTATACACTAACAATGAACTAACAGAAAAAGAACTCAAGAACTCAATCCCATTCACAATCGCAACGAAAAGAATAAAATACCTTAGGATAAATTTAACCAAGGAAGTGAAAGATTTATACAATGAAAACTACAAGACTTTCTTGAAAGAAATTGACGACGACATAAAGAGATGGAAAGACATTCCATGCACATGAATTGGAAGAATAAACATAGTTAAAATGTCCATACTACCTAAAGCAATCTACAGGTTCAACGCTATCCCAATCAGAATCCCAAGGACATTCTTTACAGAAATTGAACAAAGAATCCTAAAATTCATATGGGGCAACAAAAGACCCCGAATTCCTAAAGCAATCCTGAGTAAGAAAAACAAAGCCAGAGGCATCACAATCCCCGATTTCAAAACATACTACAAAGCTACAGTGATCAAAACAGCATGGTACTGGTACAAAAACAGGTGCACAGATCAATGGAACAGAATTGAAAGCCCAGAGATAAAACCACACATCTATGGACAGCTAATCTTCGACAAAGGAGCAGAGGGCCTACAATGGAGAAAAGAAAGTCTCTTCAACAAATGGTGCTGGGAAAACTGGAAAGCCACATGTAAAAGAATGAAAATTGACCATTCTTTTTCACCATTCACCAAAATAAACTCAAAATGGATCAAAGACCTAAAGATTAGGCCTGAAACAATAAGTCTTCTAGAAGAGAATATCGGCAGTACACTCTTTGACATCAGTTTCAAAAGAATCTTTTTGGACACTATAACTCCTCAGATGAGGGAAACAATAGAAAGAATAAACAAATGGGACTTCATCAGACTGAAGAGTTTCTTCAAGGCAAGGGAAAACAGGATTGAAACAAAAAAACAGCCCACTAATTGGGAAAAAATATTTACAAGCTACTTATCTGACAAAGGATTAATCTCCATAGTATACAAAGAACTCACACAGCTTAACAACAAAAAAACAAACAACCCGATCAAAAAATGGGCAGAGGACATGAACAGACATTTCTCCAAAGAAGATATAAGTATGGCCAATAGACACATGAAAAGATGCTCATCAACACTAATCATCAGGGAAACGCAAATCAAAACTACACTAAGATATCACCTTACACCCATTAGATTGGCAAAAATATACAAAACCAAGAGTGACAAATGTTGGAGAGGTTGGGGAGAAAAAAGAACCCTCATACACTGTTGGTGGGAATGCAAACTAGTGCAGCCACTATGGAAAACAGTATGGAGATTCCTCAAAAAGTTAAAAATACAAATACCCTATGACCCAGCCATCCCACTACTGGGTATCTATCCTAAGAACCTGAAATCAGCAATCCCAAGAGTCCCATGCACCCCTATGTTCATCGCAGCATTATTTACAATAGCCAAGACATGGAAGCAACCTACATGCCCAGTAACTGATGACTGGATAAAGAAGATATGGTATATATACACAATGGAATACTACTCAGCCATAAAAAGGACCAAATTGTTCCATTCGTGTCAACATGGATGGACCTTGAGGGTATTATGTTAAGCAAAATAAGCCAGACCGAGAAAGACGAACTCTATATGACTCCACTTATAGGTGGAAGTTAACACATAGACAAGGAGAACTGATGGGTGGTTACCAGGGAAATGGGGGTGGGGGAGGGCACTAGGGGTGAAGTGGGGTACCCACAACATGACTAACAATAATGTACAACTGAAATCTCACAAGGTTGTAAACTATCATAATCTTAATTAAAAAGAAAACTTTTAAGAGAGATAATTGACACACTAAAAGAAAAAGTGAAATCATATAAAATGCTCAATTAAAACCAGAGAAGGCAAAAAATAATTTAAAAAGTGCAAGACAAAAAAGGAAAGATCAAAAGCAACGGATAGAGTCAGTTACAAATACAGTAGATATTAATCCGATTATTTCAATAATCACTTTAAACAGGAATGGTCTCAATGCGGCCAGTAACAGAGATTTCACACTAATTAAAAAAAATAAGAACGACCTACATGCTGTCCAGAAGAAACCCACTTTTGTTGTAAAGACACAGCTGGATTAGGAGTAAAGGGACAGGACAAGACTAAGTCAGGATAGCACACATCCAAGGAAAGCTAGAGGAGCTGTGTTAATTCCAGACAAAGCGGATTTCAGAACAAGGGAAATTCTCAGGGACGAAGAGGCATTCCATGATGTGAAAGGGGTCACTTCTCAAGAAGACATGACAGTCCTTAACATACACGCCTCTAAAAACAGAATATCAAAATATGTGAGGAAAAACCGATAAAACTGCAAGCAGAAATAGACAAATCCACTATCACAGAACCAGACAAATCCCCACGACAGCACTAAACACCGCTCCTTCAGTGAGTGACAGATGCAGCAGGCAGAACCTCAGGAAGGACGGACTGGACGGTCCCACCCATCTACTGGAGCTCAGTGACATTCATAAAACACCGCATCCAACACAGCAGAACACCCAGGCTGCAAAGTTCACATAAGGGGCTGGCCTTGTGGCCTAGTGGTCAACTTCCAGCACGTCACTCCAGTGGCCCGGTGTTCATGGGTTTGGACCCTTGGCGCAGACCTACACACCACTCATCAAGAAAATTGGAAGATTGTCACAGACGTTAGCTCAGGGCCAATCTTCCTCACCAAACACAAACAAACAAACAAAAACTGACATGAAACATTCACCGGATAGAGCACATTCCAGGTAAAAAAAAAAAAAAGAAAATCATATCTCAACAAATTTAAAACAATAGAAAGTAAATACAGTGTGTTCTCAGACCAAAAATGACTTTAAAGTAGGAAACAAAAACAGAAAGATAGCTGGGAAATCCCAAAATATTTTCAGATTAGACAACACATGGATCAAAACAAGAAGTCTCAAGAGAAACAGCAAATATTTTCCACTAAGTGAAAATGAATATACAACTAATCAAAATGCAGTGAAAGCAGAACCTGGAGGGAAATCTATGGCAGTAAATGCACATATTAGAAAAAAAAGGGCTGGCCCGGTGGCTGAGTGGGTAAGTTCGTGTGCTCTGCTTTGTGGCCCAGAGTTTCGCTGGTTCGGATCCTGGGCACAGACATGGCACCGCTCACAAGGCCATCCTGAGGCAGCATCCCACTTGCCACAATTAGAAGGACCTACAACTAGAATATACAACAATGTACTGGGGGACTTTGGAGAGAAGAAGAAGGAAATATCAAAAAAGAAGATTGGCAATAGATGTTAGCTCAGGTGCCAATCTTTAAAAAGAAAAAAGATCTGACACAATAAGCTAGAGAAAGAAGAACAAAGGAAGCCTAAAGCAAACAGAAGAGAGGAAATAATAAAAATCACCACAGAAATTAATTACGCCTAGGGGCCAGCCCAGTGGCACAGTGGTTAAGTTTGTGTGTTCCCCTTCAGCGCCCCTGGTTTCACCAGTTCAGATCCCAGGTGCATACTTATGCACCGCTCATCAAGCCATGCTGTGGCAGGCATCCCACATATAAAGTAGAGGAAGATGGGCACAGATGTTAGCTCAGGGCTAATCTTCCTCAAAAAGAAAAAAGAAATTAATGACACTGGAACAGGAAAACAACAGAGAAATCAATAAAACCAAAACTAGCTCTTAAAAAAGATTTAAAAAATGGATAAACCTCAAGCCGGGCTAGCTCAGAAAAAATGAGAGGAACACAAATTCCTAACATGAGAAATAAGAGAGGGGCTATGATTACTGATCCCATGAGCATTAAAAGGATAATAAAGAAATATTTCAAATTTGATATCTTCCCTGACGAGTTCTTTTGGATCTATAACAAATCTTGAAATGAACTAATTCAAATCTTGCCCTGACCCTTTGACAGCTGGCTTCTAACTCAGATAACCAAAATATTGATGAGGACATGAGTTAATGTCTGAATCATTCACAACTAGTAAAACTCTATTACACATAAATTGGACATCACTAAAATGCAAAACTTTTGGGATTCCAAGGACACCATTAAGAATGTGAAGAGATAACCCACAATATAGAGAAAAATGAGCAACTCATATATCTGATAAGAAACATACCTGGAATATATAAAGGACTGTGACGACTCAGTTATAGAAATACAATTAATCCAATTTAAAAATGGGCCAATGAGCTGAACAGACATTTCTCCAAAGAAGACACACAAATGGCCATTGAGCACATGAGAAGATGTCCAACATCATCAGCCATCAGAGAAATACCGATCAAGGCCGCAGAGAGAAGCCATTTCACACCCACAGCGTGGCTAGAATCAAAGACAGACGGTGAGTGTGGATGAGGATGTGGAGGAACTGGGACCCTCACACGCTGCTGCAGGAACGGGAAACGGTGCAGGTGCTTTGGAGAAGGTCCTCCTGGCATCCAAACAGGGACACAGAGAGTGACCATCTGACCCAGCAGTTCCGCTCCCAGGTGTGCACGCAAAAGAAATGAAAGCAGATATCCACGCAGAAACTTGTGCAGGAATGTTCACAGCAGCCATAGTCGTAAGAGCCACAAAGTGGGCACAACCCAATGTCCGTCACCTGAGGAAAGGAGAAATACATCGTGCTACAGCCGCACAATGGATATTCTTCAGCAATCAAAGCAATGAGGGGCTGACACACGCCACAACACGGACGGACCCTGACACCATTGCACTGAGTGAAAGGAGCCAGACACAGAAGGTCACACACTGTGTGATTCCATTCACAAGAAATGTTCAAAATGGGCCAATTATAGAAACAGAAAGTGGATTTGTGTTTGCCTAGGCCTTAGGGGCTGGGGGCAATGGGACTGTCTCCTAACGAGGAAGGTGTTTCTTTAGAGGGATGGTGGAAAGCTTCCAGAATCGACTGTGCTGATGTTGCACAATTCTGTGAATATACTAAAAAACCATGACTTGCACACCTTCAAGTGTGACTTGTATGTGAACCGTATCTCACTAAAGCTGTTCCCGTGATTACAAGACAGCGTTGTGCATCGTCAACACAGAACATAACCCCCAGAAGGGAGCACGGAATCTCGTTCACTCACCTTGAAGGATCTGAACTAGGGCAACGAAACCCAGAGGAATTCTATTAGTTAACGTTCTGGGTAGCAGGAAATCCTGAAATATTCACAAGGATTTCCATATTTTAATTTTTAGAAAAAGGCATCAAAGATTTAAAGACACATATTCACAAATGTCAGGAAAGAATCATCATCGCTCAGGGGGAGCGGACCATGGGGAAGTCGTCAAACGGAAAGAAGTGTCAGAGTTTGGGTCACAGATCTGCACCCTGAATGTGAAGGTGGACCCACATCCATCCCTGCTCCATCCCCAGGGATGACCTCAGAAGTCAAAGAGGACAATTAACTATCTCTTTCCAAAGCATCAGTTTGTGAAAAACCAAAATATTAAGAAATAAACATTTTGGAATCAAGAAGAATTGAATCCTGCTGATTCTCAGTTTTAAAACTATAAACTTGTGAAGAGTCCATTTCATAGGCACTGAAGGGACACTCCTCCTCGTGGTTGGAGTGGATTCCAGATGTGACAGATGCCTTAGGAGACAACTGAAAAGAATCCACAGAGTTTGCAAAGGGCTCTTTGTTGACCCTGAATCCAATCCTAAACGCTCTATCAGACAACAGACACAAATGCAGGTCAGCACGGCCAGCAGGCAGAGAAACAAAGGATCATGGGAAATTCAATACTTGCAGTGATGGTGCAGGGCGCATGTCTATTAAAATCCATCAGGCTTTAAGGTACGCTCCACGAGTGAGCAAATACAAACACAAAGACATTCCGGATTTGTCACAAAGCTGTGCACCTGTTCTTGGTACCGATCTTTGTCCCCCTTCAGTTCATGCGACCATCACCGACCACAATACACTCCCCTGGGTGCACACTGCTCACCAGGGCCAAGGTGCCTGAGGTGCTGGTGCCACAGAAGTCCCGGCTACTTAGCCAGGTGATACCTCCAACCTCCACCTCCCCGCTTCTGTCCTGGGCAGGTCAGGAGGACCCCCACCCCTCCAGCCCAGGGGCTCTCCAATGGCTGTCATGACACAGTCAAGGTTCAATGACTTTGGAGGCCTAGGGTCGCCAAGTACGAATGCATAAAGCAGCTGCCTCTACCCGCACTATGATCGCATCGAGGAGCCTTCTTGACACTAAAAAGGAAGGATGTCGTTTCCAGAATAAAGGACAGACCATCCCAGGAAACAGCAGTTGCCAAGCTCCCCCTGACATGTGTGTGCACGTAATATACAAATCGCACTCACCCCACCTTTCTAAAGGGTTCCCTCCTCCCTAAATGGAGATGATGAGAAGCCTGCACCCCGGGGTGTGGTGAAAAATGAGCACAGGGAGAGTGTGAATCCAGCCCCAGCCCAGAGCGAAAGGGAAGACGTGTCAGCTGCTTGATTCTCACACACATGTCTCCTCCAGGCCTTGATCTGCTCACTGCCCTCTGTCAGGGAAGACTGTCATGGGCCAGCCTGGGGCAGAGCCTGGCCGTGGGGACCAGGCCTTGGAGATGCCCCGGTGGGGACACCAGCATCATTAGTACAATGCAGTTCGGGCCCACTCGGCACACCCACCTGAGCACTGACCTGCTTTATACCAAGCACAGCGCTGGGCAGCCACGGTCGGGAGCAAGACAGCTCCTGCCCCCCAGGAACGTCAGACCCAGGGAAAGGAGAACCAATGATGGCCTCGGGTAACCAGTGATCACTGATCAAGTGCTTCTTGTGGAGGTTTAAACAGAAACATAAAGAAGCAGGGCATTTGAAATATAGTCAACAGAAATTGGAAAATGACATAAAATGAATCATCTAGCTAAATGAGTGTGGGGGAATCGTTTGCTTGTGGAAGTTTGGCAGGATGCTTGGGACCTGTGGCAGCTGCTGGCTGAGTGTGCAAGAGAGGCAGCGGAACAGAACCGCTCAGCGAGGGAACCAAGCACAGTGGGGGGAGACTCCACCCAGAGCAGGGCTGTCATCACCGGTCCCCAAATGACCTATGGTAGGATCTGACCCTCCCCCAATATCTGCCCTGAGGGGTCATTTTATGCATGGAGACCCACATGAGCACCCTGTGCTTCAAGCTCTGGAAGAGCAGGACATCGACTAGCCCACACATACCAGGACCCGGCCTTGGTCCTCTACCCAGCAGGTGCCCTGGTGCCAACAGCAAGCTCACCCTGATCTGCCCGAAGCTGATGGTGACGGTAGCAGCGGAGATGAAACCTTTAATGACTGATGGGGCAGGAGATGACGTCCAGCAGGGACACTGGCCGCCCAGGAGGAAATACCGAGTTGGTCCCAGCTCTGCGTGGTCCCAGTGTACATGGGTGCACATGGGCTGGGAGATGGGGTGTGGGTGGGACTGGGGCTAAGGGCCGGTGGTGACACGGCCTGTTTGGCTGGGTTGGAGAGCAGGAAAGGGAGGCTGGGGTCTGAGGCCCTGGGCGCATCTCCAAGTGTCCTGGCCTCTCAGCAGAATAGGGGAGGGCTGAGGCCGAGGGCACCTCCATCCCCCACACAAAGGGACAACCCTTGGAATACAAAGAAGGAAATGCTGAAGGCAGGGGCAGCCCCAGGAGGCAGGTGCCTTGAGGCCCCAGGAAGAGCAGAACCGCAGCCCCCACCCTGGCAGGAAGGCCCGAGGGTCTCACCCGAGAGCAGGAGCCCCAGGGCTCCCTGCACGCAGCCCCACAGGAAGGCCAGCAGCATAGCACAGGCGGGCTCACAGGAGGTGTAGAAGGAGACCAGGAGGGACATGATGGCCACGGGGCCCAGAGTCACATCCGGGAGGTGCCAGGAAGACCTACAGGAAGCACCCATGAAGGCAGAGTAGAGGCCAGACTGTTGGGGAGAGAGGGTGATGAGCCCCCAGGAGGCACATGGCACGCCCACGGCGTCCCTGGTGTAGACGTCTGAGCACAGGGGTCTGTGGGTCCACCGTGTACGTTGGGCACACCAGCGCACACAGGGAGGCTAAACGCTCACCCTCTATCACCCACAGGTGTGACCTGCAGTGATCAGGGGACCTCTTCTCCCCGCACCCAACTGGGGCCTCGGGTGCCACCTGCGGGAGCATAAAGGCCTGTGTGCCTCTGTGTGAGTGTGTGAGTCTGAGGAAGCGTCCTTAAGGCCACGGTGAGCCATCTTGCTGGCTCCATCACACAATCCAGAAGTAGCTCAGTGCCTGTGTGTGACAAGTGTGACAGGAGCAGGTACAGGGGCATGTATCTGCCCACAGGCAGTCACATGTTATAGATTGTAAACCAAGGCTTCTTGGGTCCCATGGGGTTGGAGCCCTGGGTGCCCCACTGTCTGGAAGGGATACTGTGCATTTCTCCTCAGCTTCTGGGTGGACACTGAGGCCTGGAGTGGCGTCAGGCCGTGGGTGTGGCATGCAGCATGCAGCAAGGGCAGACATCTCACCTGGGGCAGGAGTCAGGCCCCTCAGCACAGGTGGATGACTGGGGAATGACCTTGAGCCCGACCTACAACCTGGCCATTAAGTCCATCTTCAGCCACTGCACAGAGTCCTGGGACAGCCAGGCCAGGATGCACAGCCTCCTCTGCACGACCACAGGGGGCAGCAGAGGGCTGGTTAGGTCATGCAGGCACCTGAGGGCCTGGCCTGAGCCAGCACCTTCACAGTAGAGGCCATGCACTGCGTGGGCCTGCGGGCGACACGACCAGCAGTCAGGGTCCCAGCTTCAGAGAACCCAGCAATAGGGCAGGGGTCCAGGGCATCAGCAGAGGCACAATCTGACCATCCAGGGGGTCTGACCCAGATGGGTTAAATGCCCCCTTGCTGGTCTGAGAGGAAGCCAACAAGCTGTCCAGAGGGGCCTTCACCAAGGTGGGCTGCCCCCTCCCCTGCTCACTGCTCTCCCTGAATCAACCTGCCCAAACCCTGGGCGCCTTCTCTCCCTCCATCAGCGCTGGCCTGGAAGAACGAGACGAAGGATTTCTGTGAGAATCCGAAACGCTCATTAGATCAGGGTTTCTCCTCTCGGAGAATTTGTTTGCTTTTTTTTTTTTTCCCCAGGGAATTTAACAGGGAGCAGCGCAGAGAGAAGCAGGGTCCAGGGGGCACCCTCGTCTGGCTGGTGGGGAGCAGGTGGGTACTGGCACCCTGAGGCCCGGAGACTTTCCAAGTGTGCACCACTCCACCCACTGAGGGGGACAGCAGTGCTGCAGGGGGGGTCTCCCATCCTGAGGCCTCAAGTTCCCCAGCCCCTACCTATGGCATCGCATCCCTAGAGAAGCCCCAGGGGTTCTAGTCATTTCTGGGAGAAGGCCAGAGGCTCCCCCATTAATTCAGCGTGCACAGCATCCTCTAGGATCCCACATATAGAGCCGGCCCCAGACCACCCCTCACCCTGGCCCCGCCAGCCCGCTCTGGGCAGACCCCGGCCCCCAGACCCGAAGCTGCTTGCCTGAACCCTGGGGGCTAAGGGTAGGGACCCCACGCCAGCTGACGGTCCGTGGCCTACCGGCCCAGCAAGGCCAGAGGCAGTGAGGACCCGGGTGGGGACGCGGTGGGTGGGGAATGGGGATCCCCAATGGAGGTGCCCACACCGTCTGATCCCGCACTGCCCCTCGCTTCCGCCAGGCCCCAGCGAGCCCGGTGGTCCCCAGCAGCTCATCCACCCAGTCCAGGAGGCCGGAGGAGGGCATGGGAGGAGAGCCCCCAATGCCTCTGCTGCAGGGGACCCCTCCCTCGTCTCCCCCGGGGGTGCCCCCACCTCCCCCAACCCCCACCCAAGTGGTCCAAGTGCGGGCTGGGGCTCTGCCCATCCACCCATGAGCCCTGCTCCACCGCTCTGTGTGACAGAGAGCAGGTCACTTACCTCTGTGCGCCGCGGTTTCCTCCTCCGTCACACGAGGTCATAGTAATACCTCGTCGTGGGATTGTCACGGGATTAGCCAAGTTAACGCTTTCTATGTACAGCACGCAGCAGGATGCCTGGCACACGCCCTCCCACTGTTAACTCCTGTTATGATGTTGTCCCAAGAGCTGGAGTGACCATAAGAGCTGCCATTGAAGGCACTTACTCTGATTTTATTGTGCTAAGAGATCCATAATGTAAAATGTACCATTTTAAGCATTTATTTATTTATTGAGGTAACACTGGTTTATAACATTATATAAATTTCAGGTGTACATGATTATATTTTGATTTCTGTGTAGATTACATCATGTTCACCATGCAAAAACTACTAACCATCTGTCACCACACACATGTGCATAATCACCCGTTTCGCCCTCCTCCCTTCTCCTTCTCTCTGGTAACCAGCAATCCAATCTCTGTCTCTATGTGTTTGTTTGTCATTGTTTTTATCTTCTACTTATGAGTGAGATCATACAGTATTTTACTTTCTCCTTCTGACTTATTCACTTAGTGTAGTACCCTCTAGGTCCATCCATGTTGTCATAAATGACTGGATGTCATCATTTCTTAGGGCTGAGTAGTATTCCATTGTGTATATATACCACATCTTTATCCATTCGTCCCTTGTTGGGCACCTATGTTGCTTCCAGTCTTGGCTATTGTGAATAATGCTGCAATGAACATAGGTGTGCATGTATCTTTATGCCTTTGTGTTTTCAAGTTCTTTGGATAAATACCCAGCAGTGGAATAGCTGGATCATATGGTAGATATATTCTTAATTTTTTGAGGATACTCCATACTGCTTTCCATAGTGGCTGCGCCAGTTTGCACTCCCGCCAGCAGTGTATGAGGGTTCCCTTCTCTCCACATCCTCTCCAACATTTCTTGTTTCCTGTCTTGTTAATTATAGCCATTCTGACCAGAGTGAGGTGATGCCTCATTGGAGTTTTGATTTGCATTTCCCTGACAGTTAATGATGCTGAACATCTTTCCATGTGCCTATTGGCCATCTGTCTATCTTCTTTTGGAGAAATGTCTGTTCAGATCTTTTGCCCATTTTTTAATTGGGTTCTTAGGATTTTTCTTGTTGAGACGTATGGGTTCTTTGTATATGTTGGATATTAACCCCTTATCTGATATATGGTTTGCAAATATCTTCTCCCAGTTGTTAGGTTGTCTTTTCATTTTGTTGATGGTTTCCTTTGCTGTGCAGAAGCTTTTTAGTTTGATGAAGTCTTATTTGCTTATTTTTTCTATTGTTGCCCTTGCCTGGCCAGACATGGTACTTGAAAATATGCTGCTGAGACCGATGTCAAAGAGTGTACTGCCTATGTTTTCTTCTAGAAGTTTCATGGTTTCAGGTCTTACATTCAGGTCTTTACTCCATTTAGAGTTAATTTTTGCATCTGGTGTAAGATAATGGTCTACTTTCATTCTTCTGCATGCGGCTGTCCACTTTACCCACACAATCTATTCAAGAGCCTTTCCTTTCTCCATGTGTGTTCTTGGCTCCTTTGTTGAAAGTTAGCTGTCCACAGATGTGTGGGTTTATTTCTGGGTATTTTAAGCATTTGTAAGAGTACGGTTCAGTGGCATTAGGTACATTCACATTGTTGTGCAGCCGGCAGCACCGTCCATCTCCAGAACGTGCTCATCATCCCAGAGCGAAGCTCTGTCCCCATTAGACACTAACCCACGTGCCCCCTCCCCAGCCCCTGGACCCTCCATTCTGCTTTCTGTGTGTGAGTCTCACTACTCTAGGTCCCTCGTAGAAGTGGAATCGTACAGTATTTGTCCCTTTGTGACTGTGATTTCACTCAGCATAATGTCCTCAGAGTTCGTCCATGTTGTAGCCCTTGACAATACTCCATTCTTTCTCAGGGCTGAATGGTACTCCAGCGTGTGCATACAGCACATCTGTTTATCCTTTCATCCATTGGTGGACACTGGGCTGCGTCCACCCCTTGGCTGCTGGACTCATGCTGCCATGAACCTGGATGTACCCGGGCCCTTCCAGTGATGTGTTCTCTCACGACATCAACTTACAGTGAGCAGGTGCTCTGTGTCCCCATCTGAGAGACTGAGGCTGGGTAGGAGGCCTCCGTGCAGAGGGGACTGAGGCCTGTGCACAGATGCTTCCTGAAAGGTCCCTCAGGCAGCTGTGGACATGCTCCCGTCTGGGCGGGGCTGCAGGGACACGGAGAGGCTTTTCCTTCTCACCTGACATCTCTCTGGTCTGAGTGTGTGACATGTGCCACGATCCCTCACACACTAGAGAAGAGCTGCTGAATTTAAGGAGGCTGCTCCTGTCGTTTTCAGTCTGCAACGTGTGCTCATTACACAAATGTTGGGAAGAGCAGAGAAGCAGAAAGAAGAAAACAAAAGGCCCCAGGGTCGGTGTGTGTCCTCCCAGTCTACTGCGTTTCCTGCCGATGTCCCAGGGGAGAGACCCGTGGGCCTGTGGGGTGAGGGGGGAGAGGCGGGGCAGACCTCCCTGGGTGCCGGCCACCTGAGGTCCACACCAGGGGCCAGATGAGCGCCCGAGGCTGCTGGGCGGCCCTGCCTCCCCGCCTCCCTGCTGGCGGCATCAGAGCGGAGAGGAGGGCCGGCACCAGGAGCTCCAGCACCTCGCCTCCTCAGGCAGGTGCAGAGCCTGCCGCTGCGGCTTGGCCAGGCCAGTGGTCCCACAGTGGGGGCTTCGTGTCACCTTGGGGACAGGTCAGCACCTTCCCTTCCTGCCCCAGAGGGAGGAGGCCTCGTCCAGAGCCACCCTCAGCCCCATGCTGCCTGCTCTGAGCACTCGTCCCCACGCCCCGGGCCTCCCAGCTGGGCCATGGGTCCATGAGGACAAGGGCCTGGGCTGCCCTCACAGAGGCCACAGCCAGGTGCAGGGCTTGTGGGCAGAGAAGGGAGCCAAGGGCAGTGGGAGATGATGAGAGCTCTGCACAGGCCCGTCTCCCACCTCCAGGCATCCCCGGGAGGAAGCACATGGTGCTGGAGACGGCGTCCCCGATGGACTTGGCGTCAGGAGGACGGCTCTGTCCTCCAGGGGGGGCGGACTCACTGGAATTAAGCTGCTGTTCAGGAACTCCTGCAGACTCGGGATGACGGGGCGATGAGGGCCGCGTCCCCTCCCCTCTGCCGGAGCTCTGGGCAGTTAACACAGGACACACTGCCCAGAGTCTTTAGTTGGGATTCTTGGAGTCCCCAAATGATGGGGTGGGGGTGGGCGAGAAGATTCCAGATTCTCTTAGTTAATCTGCTCAGAGGAAGAGAGGACCTGGGGAAACTGAGGCAGTGGGGTCACAGGAGACTTTCAGTTCTGGGGGAGGAGGCCAAGCCCAGAGGGCTGTTCCTTCCTGAGGACTGGGGCTCCCTGAGGTCGAAAGGTAGTTGGTGTGTCAGCCAGCTGACCTCAACTCTCCAGCACCCACTCCCTGTGCAGGCCTGTCATCCTCTGTGTCACCTTCCATGGCCCCCAGCACTGCAGACACCCCAGCCCCAGTGCAGGACCTTCTGCAAGAAGTGTAGCCATGAGAAGCGTGGTCTGGGCCGACCCAGACTAGACTCCAGACCTACAACCTGCGGGATATGCTGGAAGGAGGGCACCTCCCATGTTTCCCAGATGCCTCCACTTTTCTTCCTCCACCTTATAAATCTGGGGTCTGTGCTCCTCCTGTGGGCTCGCAGGCCTGGCCTCAGACGTGTGGCTCTAGTGTCTGAGAAGAAACCCTCTGACTCACTGGATCCAGGTCCCCATCGTGGGGCCGGTGGAGAGAAGGTGAGGACGTGGAATGATGTCCAGAAGCGTGGTGGTTCCGGGCGAATCCACCCACAGGAAGGACGATGATCTCAGGCCCCGGGAGGAGGACCGGCGCCTCCGCCTCCTGCCCCAGTTCAAGGGCGGCCCTTCCCCCGTCCCCCACCTACCTGCTCAAACCCTGACTCCCACCCACCTGCCCCCCGGTGCCTTACTTCATCACTGACACCCCAGCATCCTGAGCTGACCTGGGCACTCAGGACACCCCATCGGGTAGAGGGACCAAGGTGGGTCCAAGGAGCCTGGATGGTGGGTGGGGTGGGCCATGGCTTGGGCCCCATCCTGGGCCAGCAGTCTGAAATCACAGCGTCGGCAGGCTGGGTTCCCTCTGGGCCTCTAGGACCTTCCTGCCTTCTCCAGCTTCTGCTGGCCCCAGGCGTCCCTTGTGACATGGCTGCCCCACTCCAGGCTCTGCCTCCATCATCACAGGGCCTTCTCTGTGTCTTCTGCTCTGCGTCTCTCCTCTTCTTATAAGGACACTTGTCACTGGATTTAGGGCCACCTGGGTGCTTCAGGATGCTCTCACCTTGAGATCCTTGGCAATTACATCTGTAAGGACTCTTTTTCCAAAGAAGGTCACATTCACAGCTTCCGGGGGGACATTTTTTGGGGGTGGGTCACCATTGAATCCCCTACAGGAGGTGGGTGCCTTCCTCATTTCCCTGTTGGTGCCACTAGTTCACGGTGACCTGGGAAGGGTGTGGGGTGAGGGATCCTCTCTTCCAGCCCCTGCCCAAGACTGTCTCTAGTAGCTCCATGGGCAGACGTGGGATTCCAGAAAACACAGAATCCAGCGGACGGCAGGTAGCAGCTGCGCAGGGGTGACACGGAAGTGCCAAGGGATGGCCAGAGTCCCTGGAGAGGAGCGCTCAGGCGGAGCTCTGCAAGGCCTGCTCCAGCATGGGGCACTGGGTGGGGCATTGGGTGAGAGGCCTGGGCTGGTGGGAAGGATGGCAGAGTTGATGTCAGCAAATGACAGGTGCAGGGTCTAGCAGAGGGATAAAGAAATGTGTGAGTGTTCGCATGTTCTCGTGCCTCTGGGTCTGTCTGCAGTTGAGCTCCACTGTCCCTGTCCCCACCCCACAGGGCCTGGACTCCTGCTCCAGGAGCTGCATGGAGCGGGGGCCCTGAAGGACACCGTGGTGGTCTTCACCTCCCACAGCGGGGTCTCCTTCCCCAGTGGAGGACCAGCCTGCACTAGCTGGGCCTTGCTGAACCCTTGCAGATATTGTCCCTGTAGCACCTGAAATGCCGGAGGCCGGGTCAGCGAGGCCTATGTGACCTCCTAGCTGTGGCTCTGCAGCTCACGCAGAGGGTGGGTGGATGGATGTGAACACTTAGTAGGACCACCACGTCCACACATTGCTCTGCACCCACTATCTTATGTAGTTCCCAACACTCTGGGTGAGGAAGGGACAGCCACCCCATCTACAGATGGACAAATGATGGTCAGAGGTGAAGTAAGTTCCAGTGGCAGGAAATGAGGACTTCTGAGCGTCCTACATGACTCCGCGCCCTGTGAACTCCTGTTCAGTCCTTCTCCTCTGCGTTCTTCAGACTGTCCCATTTCTGTCTCCAAGTTCACGACTCCTCCCTCTGTGTTCTCCATCCTCTGAGTGAGCCCATGCGGGGAGTTTTGATTGTGGATAATAAGTGTTAAGTCCCAGTATTTCCATTTGCTGCTTGTTTGCATTTGTATCTGTTGACTCCCCCCAACCCCCACCACAGGGTGTCCTGAGGGCAGGCACCGGCCCTCTCTGATCCCCACACAGACTCCCCCCTTGGGTGGGGAAACATGGGGGGCTGTGGCCTAGCTGGACATCCCCAGCTGGGGTGGGGTGCAGAGTGAAGGCCGTGGGGCAGCTCCTGCAGGCTCCACGCAATCTCGCTTCGCCCTCCTCCTCAGAGCTGGCCTTCACTCCAGTTCTGGGTCACATTCCCAACTTAATCACTTAAAAGAAACAAAGAAAAGAGAAAAAACTCAAACCAGCTGAGGCGGCTCCTTGTGGCCACCCTTTGCTGTTTGAGGACTGAGCCATGCGGCTGACTGCAGATGGGAGATTTGAAACCATCTTAATGGAAGGGAAAAATGTCCTCCTCGTGGTTGGCTGTTCTAAAAATACAGCTGTGCCCACATCTGGAGGGGAAGAGTAGGAGGAGGTGGGCGGGGACACAGGCCTGGGAGAGAGTCCTTCCTGAGGACATTCTCGCTCCCGGGCGTGGGCTCACTCACAGCACAGACTGGCCTTGCAGGGGGGCCAGTCACACGGGTCACATGAAGGGGCCCCTGCCCGGAATCTCTGACATCCCCACAGAACAGATTGCAGCCTTCGAGCTGGAGGAGACCCTACAGGTGGACACTGCCAGCCGGCCCCTCCCACAGATAGGGACACTGAGGCTGAGGAGGAGGGGTTGGGGAGGGGCCAGGTCCACTGCCGGCCCTGAGGCAGCAGAGCCAGCCCCGGAGTCCAGGTCCAAGGTCTGCCCGTGCCCAGCACACAGCACATCCCAGGGACAGAGAGAGCCTGGGGCAGCCCTTCTGCAGGAGGGTCCAGATCCACAGAGGACAAGGAGCCAGGAGCGCTGGGCTGTGGGGACCAGGCAGGGCTTGCCTGAGATGGTCACGTCCCCACCGCACCCCAAACTCGGCCTGTCTCAAACCAACGGGTGGCCTCCCTCCCAAACCCGGCCCTCCCCAGGTCTTACCACTAAGGCCTGGGGCTTCCACCTCCTGACCCCTTCGCTTCCTCTTGGTCAGATGCGCGCCACTACAGGCCACTGCTGTCCTCTTCCGCTCTGCCCACTGCTTCTGCTCTCATCCCCTTCTTCCTGCAAAGAGCTGCCATGTGATCTGCACCTCACCCCCATGATGAAAACTCTCCCATGGCTCCCACTGCCCTTGGGACAGAAGCTACAGCCCACATGGCCCTGCTCGGCCTGGCCCAGCCCTCCCCAGCCTCACATCAGATGCAGCTGCTACTCATTGCCTCCACCTTCTCTCTGTCCTTCAGTGCCACCTCAGGGCCTTTGCACAGGCTGTTCCCGTGGGGCCTGGCTATGCCTACTCATCCTGGGCTCCGCACTGCCTCTTCCCTCCCCATCCCACCCAGAGACCGTCCCATTCCCGGAAAGTCAGGGTTCTCCTACCAGGCTCAGAGGGCCAGGCCCAGGGTGCTCCCTTTGCTGCCCAGGCCTGAAGCAGCCACCTGGACGGTGTGTTGTCCCTGTGCTCTGCCTGTGAGCAGCTGCTGCCCAGTGCGTTCCGGATTCGGTGCTAAAAATACCCATGACCCAGACAGGAAGGGCCGAGGACACAGCGGCTCCTGGGAGGGGCTGGCTGGAGCTGCGCAGAGGCCCATCCACCGCAGTTGGGGTCCATGCACCCGAAGGGGGTGGGCACTGAGCTCACAGCCCAGAGGAAAGGCCCCTGACAGAGGATGCTCAGGGCTGACAAGCGGCGCCATGTGTTGTCGAAGGAAGGACAGCTGCTCCGACATGCATGCACACACACTCACCTCATGTCTGAGCCTTCCGGTTTGTCCCCACAGGCGTGTGCTGCCTTTGGGATAAATCTACTCAGAAATTCAGTGTGTGGGACCCTAACAGAAGACAGGGAAGCTCTGGTCCCCTCAGGGAGGGCTTCCTGGAGTAGGGGGTGTTTCCAACACCCTCCCTTCCTCTGCTCTTCAACAGAACATCTGGGCTGGTAGGGAGGAAAATGAAGGGAGGAACGAGCCAGAGATCTGGGGCATCCCCAGAAGAGAGAGTCTGAGGCTGGAGGAAGAGGTGGCGGCGGCGCTGAGGCGTGTGGGAGGGAAGGGAGAGGACTGGAGAGTCCTGGGGAGTATCAGGTGCCACGTGGGGCTGCGCAGAGGCAGGCAGGGAACCCCAGGTGTCTGGGCTGTCCCCAGGGACTGGTGAGGCCACTCCTAGTGTGTGAGGCCCATTCAGGGGAGGCAGGCCTGGGGCCCGCAGGGGGTCTTGTCCTGTCTTAGGCACCAGGAGAACCTGGACGGAAGATTGGGGTCCCCTCATTTCCCCACAGCTGGGGATCCCAGGGCTCCTTGCTCTGCAGCAGGCAGGGTACTGGGCCAGAGAGGCAGCTTGGGGAGCAGGGCCCATCGTTACCTTGCCAAGGGACCACAGGCCCTCCTCCTGCCACAGTCCTCTGCACAGGAGAGAAAAGGCAGGCCGAGCCGGCAGGACAACAACCTGCTTCCTGGGACAGAGAGCCCCACAGACGTGAGCATCGGCACACCGCCTGCCTTCGTCCCCTGGCCAGGGACGTGCGACGCCCGGGGCTTCTCTCCATAAAGAACTGTCTGGAGACACCTGAGGGTCGGAGGAGAAGTGCACCCAGTGTCTCCAGAGCGGCCTGTCCTGAGCCTGAGACTGGACAGGAAAGCGTGGACTGGTGATGGAGGTCTGCCCCGGCCCTGCTCTGCCTCCTCCTGGGCCTCAGTTTCCCCATCCAAGGATCCCGGTTCCTGAGAAGAGAGTATCTGTAGTAGAATCCAGCCGTGCTCCCTGGATATCCCACCCAGCTAGGCGCCCCACCCTGGGCTCCGCCTCCCAGGAATGTGCTTCTCTGCCTGGAACCGGGCGCCTGTCTTCTGGGCCCGAGTGGAAGGGGGGACAGAGGGCCCTGTGGACCACCACAGCCTCCTGTCAGCCCTGGTCTGACCCTGAGGGGAGGGCTAGCCAGCCCTGCTCAGTGCCTGCAGGTGAATGCCTGCCCTGCCCCAGGCCAATGACCGGAGCCTCCCTGCTGGCTCCTCCCTGCCCTGCAGGCCCTGCCCAGCCCTCAGCCCTGGATCCCCACCCTGCTGGCATGCCTCCACCTGGCAGGGGTCCACTCTGCAGGGCCCACCTCAGATGCGGCCTTGATCTGCTTTCCTGGAAAACAGAGGCTGTCCAAGGGGGTCCCTCGGCCTGCTCCCGCTGCCCCCTCTCAGCACCCTGGGCCAGCTTCTGCTGACCTCTCCTCACTCCTGAACCATGTGTGTATCCCCCTTCAGTGCTCCCAGCCTCTCCCCTGTCCCTCAGAACGGGGGCTCCATGAGCCACTCCTAGGAGACCACCCTTAGAGCCCTCATTTCCTTGGGATCCACCTGGGATCACTTTCTCACCTGGTTTTGCCCCATTCTGTCTCCTCAGGGGACCACAGGGCCCTGTCCGGAGCATCCCTCATCCTCCACACTTAGGTCCAAGGCTGAGCTCCCCATGGTGGGAAAGCCATGTCCGTCTGGGCACGTTCCTCTCCCTCAGGCCCGCCATTACCCTGGTCACCAGGGACCTTGGCATGGCACATCCCACAGTCCTTCCCAGGCCATGTCTCCTGGGCTTCTCCCTGCCTTCCCACTGAGGCGCTTTCCTGGCTCAGCTCCTGCACCACATGCGGCCTTCCCAGGCCTCCCTGGCTGGGTCCCCTTCCTGTCTCTGCCGCTGAAGGTCGAGCTGCCCAGGCCCGGCCTCTTCTCCATCGAGCCTCGCCCCTTGGGCATCTCCCGCAGGCCCAAGGCTACAAATGCCATAGTCTACTGATGGCTGACACCCACATCTGGACAGCCGCCTGACCTCCACCCCAACAACACCGTTGGATTTTTCCAGGCGGATGTCACACAGACATACCCAACTCAATGAGGCCAGAACAGGACTGTCGATCCACCCGCCTTTGCCCCAAGCATTCTCCATGTCAGTAAAGGCCACTGCCTTCCATCTACTCTGTGGCTCAGGTCCCGATGTCACCCTTGACTCCTCCATCAGGCCCACATCCAACCCCTCCTCACCCTCCAGGCTTCACACCGCCCAAGCCACCAATGTCCCTTAGAGCTGCCGCTGCTCACTGATCCTCTGGCTGTCTACAGTCCTCACAGCAGCCACAGGGATCTTGTTAAAGTGACAGTCGAGCGTCACCTCTTCACAGAGGCTTCCCAGATCAGCCCATCTAGCATGGGGCCCACTACCGGATCCTCCACTCTCCAGGTGGCTGTTAATTTCGTCAGGGCACGTCCTGTCTACACTAGCTCTCATGTTAGCATAGGCCTCTGACCGCCTGTCTCCTCGACTCCGCAGAGAGGGACAACGTCTCTATTGGCTGCTGTGTCTCCAGCATCCAGAACGTGCCCGCACACAGTCGGTGCTCAGTAAACGGTGGGCTTTCTTCAATACAAGGAATAGATGGAGTTTCTCCTTCGACCAAAATAATGAGGCCTCTCCAGCGGCCTCAGCAGCCTCCCGTCCCCACAGTTGCTCAAGTCCCCAACCCTTCCCCTCCTCTGCCCGCCCTGGGAAGACTTCCACTGGAGCCGCATGTTCCAGCGGGGTCCTGGACGTGCGGGGGATTGGGACACGCTGCCGAGTGCCTCCTTTGCTGTAGGTCAGGCGGTACTGTTTCGGGTTCTCAGAAGGAAGATATACCGGCCCCGGTCGCCCAAAGCCGTAGGGAGACGACAGAGCTGCCAGGTCAGACTCTGAGTCCCGCGAGCCCCGACCACGCCCCCGTGGGGCCCCGCCCCTTCTAGTCATTGTGCCTGGATCCCGCCATTTCTGTGCTAGCAGTCTTAGCCCCGCCCCCATGGTGGCCCGTGGGTCCTCCCTATCGGTGCTCCCCAGCTTGTCACGGAGACACCAGGTCCTCACTGGCCACACGTTCTCCCGCTGCTCCACCACAGCCACCACCACAGCTGCCACGGGCTCAATCGTGCGGTCCTGCTCACTGGCCCGTCTCCCCGACCACGCCCCCGCCCCGCCCCGGCTCCCCGGTTCCTCCTATTGGCTACCTGAACCAGGGCCCCGCCCCCTAGCCCGGAGCCCAGAGCCTCCGGCGCGGATTGGCCGAAGGCGGGCAGGCGGGGCTTGGACGCCGGTTAAAGAGCGCGCCGGCAGACTAGCCACGCCGCCTGGGAAGGTTCAACCGGGTGTCGGGGGTTGACGGCCGAGTGCCTGCAGTTGCTGGCGGTGACGCGGGCCTGCACCGCGGCCTGCGTCCTCACCACCCCGGCCGTGGCGAGCCAGGCGGGTGGTCGCCGTGGTTACAGCGCGGGGGTGGGAGGGTCCCGGTAGTTATAGCCCAGGGGCGGGGGTTCCGGTGGTTACAGCCCAGGGCCTGGGGTCGCCGTGGTTACAGCTCAGGGGTGGGGGTCGCCGTGGTTACAGCTCAGGGTTGGGGGTCGCCGTGGTTACAGTGGATCCCGGGCGGCCCCTGACGCTAACCCGGTTCCGCAGCAGCCGGAGCTCCTGGGCCCCTTCCAGCCCTACTGCAACCCGCACCTCGTCTCCGGAAGTTCCACGTGCGGCGGCGCCGCCCGCCCGGCCTACCGCCCGCCCCTCGCAGGTCTGGGGCTCGTCACCAACCTCCCCTTCTTTTGGCCCCTGGGATTCGGATTCTTCAACGTGCTCTTCGCGGGGGCGGGGAGGGAGCGGCCGGGAAGGGGAAACTGAGGCCGGCTCAGTAGCACTTCCCAGACGGACGCCCAGCTTCCGCGACTGCCGCACGCTGGAGGACGGCTTCTTTCGCGCCCACAAGACCGACTTCGTCTTCCTGTTTCTTTTCGGAGGCGTCCTCATGACCATGTCCTTCAGGGCTCTGCACTGTCAGGCGCGGCGCCTCTGGGTCCTGCCTTGTTGTCCGGGGGCACGACCCGAGCGCCCAGGCCAGGGGGCACAGAGTCTGTTCCTCTAGCTTAGGATGCACTGAGCATGCAGCGCGTGCTGAGCTCCAGGCGCCAGGGCTGGATCTTGAGAGCTGCATGCAGAGTACCACGCAGGATGCAGGTGAGCCAGGTGTGGAGCCTGGAGGTGGAGCCCTGATGCTAGGAGCAGGGCAGACTGGGGCAGGGCCGTGGTGGAGGCTGGGGTGAGGCAGAGAGGCAGAGCAGAGACTCTGTGGCCCCGACCGGAAGGGCACGCTGGATGGGGAAGGGGAACCAGTGGGAGGATTGCAGGGGCTGGGAAGTCAGAGGGACCTTGGGCAGCACTGAGGCCTGCACCAGGGGAGGGCCTCCCAGCACCTTGACTCTGGCCCGGCTGCTGGGGCTCCTGGGCAGCCTGTTCTTCCTGGCCCGGGCCAGGCCCTCATGGCCATGCTCAAGGACGTCTGGAGCCACTGCAGCCCTCGGGTGAGGGTCGGCTTCTTTGGCCTCCTCGCCTTCTGGCGCCATTCCTGCTCTGGGCTCTCCCTGCTGCTGGGCAACCCGATCCTCATGGACCTGCTGGGTGAGGCTGCCTGTCCACCCAGCCCACCCTGAGCTGGCTGTCTGCACCTGAGGGTCTGTGGGAGGGCCACCCCAGGCTGGCTGCTCCCCGACAGCCCTCCCCTGCACCTGCACTGGACCTCTCATCTGTCCTCGCAGCATTCTTACAGCCGCTGGAACAAGCCAGCCGGCCTGTAGGCTTCACGTCTTCAGGCCTAACTTGCTGGTGCCTGTGTGGGTCCTGCGAGGGTGGGGAAAGGTGGGTCTGGGTTCCAGCCGTGGCTCCCGCTCCTCGTATATCCTCAGGCCCTCCCCAGGTCCTGCCACTTCTGGGCCCTGTGAGCCTGTCCTTTGGGGCCAACTTCGGCCCTGCCCTGGGTGGCAGTGTGCACAGGACATTGGGCACTCAAGCTCCAGGGCCTGAGGTTGCTCTGGGCCTGGCTGGGCCTCCAGGGCTCTGCATGGAGGCCTGGGGAGGCTCTGCTAGCCCCAGCTCCAGACCGTGGAGGGCGGTTTTGGCATTCCCTGGCTCTCCCCAGGGACTACTTTAGGCCACATCTACTACTTCCTGGAGGATGTCTTCCCCAACAAGCCTGAAGGCAAGAGGCTGCTACAGACTCCCAGCTTCCTGAGTGTGGGGGTGACATCCCTCCCCTTGCACTCCCTCAGACAGCTCCCCGCCCCATGGAGGACCTGGGCTGGCCTCAGCCAGCTGGCCCCTCCCCACAGGAAGCTGCTACCGGATGCCCCAAAGGAGGACCCCGATAACCTGCCCCTCCCCAAGGAGTAGCCCACACCCCTGCAGCAGTGACCCCACCCAGGGCCAGGGCCAGCCCCAGAGCCTATCTCCCAGCCTCTGGTGGCCTCTATCCCACCTCTACCTTCTGCGGCAGCAGAGCAGTCTGTTCTGGAGGATGGGCCCATGCCCAGAGCTCATCCAACTAAACAGTGACCTGCGGCCTCTTCACCACAGCACCGCTCCCCCGGCCTCAGTGGCCACACCCTTCCATCCTGGGCAGGTGCTGCTGGCCATGACTTAGGGCCACCCAGCCTGGTCCTGCCCTGTCTACCTCTACCCTTAGGGTGGGGCTGGCCCAGGACACAGCTCTACTCCTGCCAAGCCTGGCCCGCCCTCTCAGACCAACTGTAGGTGGAAGGATGGGAGGCCAAGAGGCTCAAGAACCTGCCCATGCTTGCCCAGCAGAGCTTTGAGCTCACACACGGCAGGCGGAAGTTCTCATCCCAGCCCTGCCAGTGCCTTGATGGAGCCTTGGGGAAACAACCCCGTGTTGGGCCTGTGCTCCCTGCCAGTCAGTGAGGGGCTGACCAGATCTCCGTGACGGGGCTGGGATTGGCTGTCCCCAGTTGTGCTGTGTCCAGTCTGTAGGGGCTCCTGCCTGTGGTACCCTAAGGCTGATGCCTCACTTGGCCCCTCCTGTCCCTCACCAGCCACCGACAAGTGGACCTTTGCCCCATTTTCCAGCTGAGCATCAAACAGACTTGGCCAAGGCCCCGTGGGGTCAGGTGCGAGGAGGCCCGGGGCGGGTCCTCTGCCCCTTCTGTGACCCCAAAGCCTTGAGAAGTTTTCCCCTCAGCAGAGTCCTGTGACTGGCCGAGGCAGAGACCTCTGGGAAGTTGTCCCTGCCGCTTTTAGCTGAGGACCATGGGAGCCTCATCTATCCATGCAGCTCACTGTCCTCTTCTGTAAAGTGGGCATCAGATGACCTGGCCAGTCTCCTCCTTGTCCCAGACCAGTCCAAGTTACGGTTTATCCCTGGATGACCAGCAGCACGGGGTTCCTCCGGCCACATGTTCACAGATGACAAAAGTATTGGCCATAGAGTCTGACCTGACTGCTGGAGTGACAGCTTGTGGAGCAGCAGCAGGCTCTGCAGCAGTGAGGGCCGGCAGTGTCTGAGGTGAGGGTCCTGCCCCAGGGCCTGGTGCACTAGCCCTTCCCCAGGCCTCTCCTAGCAGGTGGGCCGACCTGCCCAGTAGGGCTGAGGCAGGCAGCATTCATTCCAACCAACCAGCTGTGGGGGCTCAGGGCTGTCTCCTGCCCCGTGGACTGAGCACACACCTCAGCAATGCAGCCCACCCATTTCCAAGGTCAGCCGGGCCTGGGCTGGGAATCTTCTTCTTTGTTCAGGGCCTTCTGGTGAAGCCTAGCTGTCCCCTTGCCGTGGGGTTCCAGCAAGTTCCACTCCTGGACGATGAGTAGGGGTTTGAGTACAAACTCCCTGGGACCTGTGCTCCCAGGAGGTCTCAACCCAGACAGCCAGGCCCATCTCACCCTACATCCTGGCAACCAGGACCCCCAGTCCCTACGCAGAGCTCGGCCCCTGCCCAGGGTGGGGCTCAAGCTGGGAGCCAGGAGTCACAGGGCCCCTGTCCATTCCCGTGGAGCAGAACAGTCCTGACGCTCAGCCCTGTCCTGGCATGGACGGACCTGTCAGCAAGTGAAGGTGGCGCCAGCCTGGTGCTGGGGGTCTGGGCCTGTTACCTCGGTAAGATTGCAGCTGTGCACCCAGTTCACCAAGTCAGGCTTGGCTCAGAGAGGAGCTCCACAGGTGCTGTCCTTGTGGATCCCATGTCCCTCCTATGGAGGAACATTTTCACCTAACAGACGAGGATGCGCAGGGGACCGAGCTGGGGAGAGGCCCGAGCTCTGCTTCCTTCTCTCCGTCCCCCCAACCCCCAGCCCTGAACCAGCACTGGGCTGGGCCTGCTGCTCCCCACGCGTCATTCTTCACAACCAGCCTGGGAGTGGGGAGCTGGCCCGGGCCACGGCACCAGCCAGTGGCAGAGATGGGCCCCAGCGCACCTGTTCTGAGTACGCTGCCGTACAGTGTGGGAGAGTGGTACACACCACTGGTCATGCGCACGTGCACAGCAGCCTGGGTGCCCAAGGCCCAGGGTCCAGCTACTCCAGCTGCTGGAATGAAAGCTGGTGATGTCCCCACAGTGCCCTCCCAGGACAGGGCCTCTGCAAGGGACACCAGAGAAGCAGCGATCCCACCTGGGGGCAGCCTGATCACGTGGACGCAGCAGAGCCCCAGGACAGGAGGGGGGGCTGCAGCCGCTTCCAAAGGCAGCTGGGGCGGGGGGCGGGGGGCGGAGCTGTCACTGAAAGGCAGGCGGGCCCCGTGCCCTCTGGGCCTTATGACCCCATTTATCTTCCCCTGTGCGAGGATGTGCAGAGCACGGGTCGTGGATGGGAAGCTGGAGGGGCCGAGGAAGAGGAAGGGCTGTGCTCTGACTCAGGCCTTGGGTGGCTGAGAGGGGGACCCTGGAGCCCCGTCACCCCCACCTGCCCACCTGGGATCGCATGCACACAAGGGCAAGAGGCCTGGCTCACCAACCTTGGCCACCCATCACCCCCAGCCAGGCCCTGCTCCTTGCTTTCCCCATTCAGATTTTTATGTCACCTCTCGGAAGACACAGAACATGACCTGTTGCCTTTATTGACAAAGTGTTGCTAGCCCTGCCTGGGGCTCCTATACAAAAACAGAACACAACCCCAAGTGAGGCCTCTTCCTGACCAGGAAGGTCGGGCCTGGGGCTCAGCAAATGGAATGTGTGCCTGGGGGAGGGTGGCCTGGACGGCCCCCTGCCCGTGCTCCTCAGGACGGCCTGGGCTGCCCCCTTGCCAGAAGATGGAGGAGAGGCGGGCTGACCTTCTGAATGCTCCGTGGGAGCCGAGTGCTGCTGGGCTGGTTACCAGGCCGGGGCAGTGTTGGCGAGACGCCGCATCCGCCTGCAGGAGGGGAGAGGGCAGTGACCCAGGGCCAGCTTCCTGCTCTGGGTGGCTGCCCTCCCCCAGGATCTCTAGGGCAGCCAGGTACAGGAGTGGGGACAGAGACAGGATGTGGCAGGTGGGATCCCTAGCCCCTCCCTGGGCCTGGGCCTGTCTGTTGCTTGGAGCCTGAAATTGCCCTCTGTGCTGCCTGTTCAGGCCCCACCCTCCTCTCAGGGTCCTGATACCTGGGTCTGGGCTGTGGTCAGACCTGACCGGAGGGCTGGATGGGGACTTGTCACCCAGGGGCCTGCCTCTGGCAACACAGATCCCTTCCCGGTCACCAGGTCAGCAGGGAAAGGCAAAGGTCCCACCCCTGCCTGGAAGATAGCGCCTGGGGGCACAGCCAGCTGCAGGGGCCTGGAGGGGGTACCTTGTGTTCCTGTCCTGGTCCCGGATCTTCTTTTCCATCTCGGCGTCTGTCAGGGTCTCCAGCAGCGGACACCACTGGTCAGCATCGCCTGTGTTCCGGATGGCAATCTCCACCGTGGGCAGGGGGTTCTCACTGTGGGGCGGAGAGACGAGGACCTGCTGGTTCACAGGGCAGCAGCCGGAGCGGCCCTCAGAAACCACTGTCTGCCATCACCCCGCCCCCAGCAGAAGGAACAGTGGGGTCAGGGCATGGCGGGAAGGCCCCGGGCTGTCCTGCTTCCTCCTGCCTGGGGCCCATTTCCGTGCCCAGATCCTCAGAGCAGCACTGAGAGGGAAGGCCGGGGACGCTCCTGCCACCTGAACCTCAAGGCAGAGCCGCCAGGACCTCTCCTGGCAACAACTGCTGCCCCCATGACCCCGGGCTTCTCTTCAAGCAGACTTTCAATAGGCCCTTTGCTGCCGCCTCAGCACCTCTGGGTCTGTGAGACTGCAGAGGAGAAGGAAGCCAACATGTGAGGGTGGCTTCCATGACAGGACAGTGTCGCTGGGCCAGCCATTACCACTTGACCTGGAGGGAGGGGAGGGCTGTCTGTCCTGCTTGGTGTCCAGGGCCAGGACCCACCAATCAGGAAACAGATGGAGGTGAAAAGAGACCAAAAGGAGGGTCCACCCGAGAGTCCTCTCCAGGGAATGTGTGCCTGGGGGAGGGTGGCCTGGACGCTTACTGAGGGCCGCTGGGCAGCTGCTCCTGAAGGTTCCATACACTTGGCCCTCAGCCACTTCGCTAGGGCCAAACTAAGCCCCAAAGAGGCTGGGCTCTTTGCTTAGGGCACAGAACTGGGCCCTGGAACCCTCATCCTCAACCACTGCACCCTGGGGTCCCTCAGTGACTGCCCCGGGGGCTACCTGCACATCCTCTTGCTGCCAAGAGGCCCCTGTGCCCCCCACCTGCAGGGCTGACCCCCAAACCCCCAGCCTGGCAGGCACCCCTCGGAATGCGGCTTTAACCATGATCCTCTCCCACCCCTTCCTGCTGTCCCCACGCCGGCCTCCCAGGCCCTTTGCTCCCCACTCCAGCCGGCAGCCTGTGCCTCTCTCCTGAGGCTCAGTGCCCAGAAGGCCTGCCCAGCTCTCCCGCAGCCCTGTCAGGAGTCTGCCTCCGCAGCCTGGAGCCCACACAGCTGTGAGTGTGGGGCTGCAAGTGCAGGCCAGTGAGATGGGGAGGGCCCAGAGATGCTGGCAGATGATGGAAGAGAAGAGGACAGCCCCTGGCGGTCAGCCTTGGTTTGCACACCTCCTCTGGAAGACGGCGACATTATTGCTAGGAGGGATTTTCAGAGGATGACTGTTATTACAGCAGCCAACACACATCCAGTGAGCAGCTTCCTGGGGCTATCGGCCTTGTCACACAGCCACCCTGTAGCCTGGCCCAAGGTCGCAAGAGTGATCAGCTGGGGAGGAGTGAGAACCCTTGCCTGACCGCAGAGTCCCTGCTCCTCTCATTGCCAACCAGTAAATCACGGCCAAGTGCCAGTTCAAGCCTCCACTGTGCTGCTCTCCTGGCCCAGGGTCTCAGGCACAGTGAGCACACAGGACACAGCCCTGAGCTGTCCCCGGCTCCCCGCAGAAGCAGGGCTCACCTCTTGCTGCTAAAGTCTGGCCCTTGCAGTTCTCACCCATGAGGCCCGGGAGCCTGAGGCCATGGTGGTGACTCAGACGCCAGTGACAGGGCTGCACCAGTCCCCAGCGAGTGGTCCACAGGGGCCAACCCCTCCTCATCAGCTCCTAACAGCTGTTCTGCAGCCAGCGCGGTGGTTTGGCAATCCAGGAACCGCCCAGCCACAGACCCAAACATCATTCCTCACCTCAAGGGCTCCCAGCCTACGTCCTCAGGGGGCAGACATGAAAGGCGCCAAGGCCGCACCGAGGGGAGCAAAACATGTTCTTGTCCTAATTTAAACAAGAGCCGATGAGTGGGTCCCGGAGGCCCCTTTGTTTACCTCCCCTTGCTCTGGGAAGATTCCACTCCAGTGCATTTATTCTAAAATAAGAACTCCTGGAACCAAGCATGGAAGCACGGGCCTGGAGCCAGCAGGCCCGACTCGGGTTTGGGGGGACATGCGGGAAGAGAGCCACCCTGCCTCCCGTCCCTCCAAGGGGCTTCTGATTCATGGACTTCAAGGCCGCCTGGGATGCCATTCCTATGGCACTGCAGTGTCCAGGTGATGACCCTGAGCCCAGGTGAGGGAGGGCCATGTCTGAGGTGACAGAGGGACCTGCCCTGATACTCAGACAATATCTTAAGGTTCATTTTCAATGTGGTCTCACTTTTATGACCTCAGGTGACTCAAGAGGCCAGCTGAGAAGCATCAGTATGCCCACTGTACAAATGAGAGAACGGAGTGGGGAACGGCCTCTCAACTGGGGGAGGGGGGAGGCAAAGTGCGACGTCACCCTCCTGTTCAAGACTGACTTTCAACTAGGGTGCCAAGTGCACTCAATGGGGAATGAGCAGTCTTTCCAACAAATGGTGCTGGCACAACAAGACCGTGGATTAGGCAATGGTTTCTTAGGTATGACTCTAAAAGCACAAGCAAGAAAAGAAAAAAATAGATAAATTGGACTTTATCAAAATTTAAAACTTTTGTGCTTCAAAGAACACTGTCATGAAAGTGAAAAGACAACCCACAAAATGGGAGAAAATATTTGCCAATCATTTATCTGATAAGGGACTTGTATCTAGAATATATGAAGAACTCTTACAACTCTTTACAATAATAAAGACAAATAATCCAATTAAAAAACAAAGCCCTTTTTCCAAAGAAGACATACAAATGGCCAACAGCACATGAAAAGATGGTCAGTATCATTAGTAATTAGGGAAATGCAAATCAAAACCACCACGAGGTGCCGCTCCACCCCCACCAGGATGGCTAGAACCAAACATCAGATAACAAGGGTTGGCGAGGATGCGGAGAGACCGGAAGCCTCGCTCTGCTGGTGGGAAGGTAAAGATGCAGCTCCGCTGGAAAGCAGTCTGGCAGTTCCTCAAAATGCTGGACCTAGTTCCAACATCACCCAGCAATCCCACTCCTGGGTATACACCCAGAGAACTGATAATAGGTGTTCAAACAAACACTTGTACAGGAATGTTCATAGCAACACTATTTGAAATAGCCAAAAAGTGGAAACAACCCAAATGTCCATCAACTGATGAGTGGATAAATAAGATACAGTGTATCTATATGCTGGAGTATTATTCAGCCAGAAAAAGGAATGAAGTTCTGATACAGGCTACTACACGGATGAACCCTGAAAACATTGTGCCAGACACAAAAGACCCTATATTATATGATCCTACTCATACTAAGTACGCAGGACAAGCACATCTATAGACAGAAAGTAGATGAGTGATTGCCCAGGGCTGCGATACTGGGGGCAGTGGGGAGTGACTGCTAGAGTGTGGCCTTCCTTCTGGGGTGATGAGGACGTTCTCAGACTGACTGTGGTGCTTGCACAACTCTGCGATACACTAGAACCCACTGAACTGCACACTCTAGATGGGGGAACCGTATGGTCTATGAATTGTCTCTCAGTAAAGCTGTTACAAAAACAGGCAAAGCAAACGCCACCATCAGGCCAGGGCAGGTGGGCAGAGCTCTAGGAGTAACCTCTGTGGTTCATGGTCAACCGGTCCTAAGGGACCCTGGTGTCTCCCAACCCTCATGCTGTGCCAGTGACAATGCCTCTCTGTCCCCCATCAGGCCGAGCTGCCAGGTTCTCTGACCCTTTGCCTGTCCCCGACTTCCTCCTAGCCAGCATCCTGCCCTGGCCACCTCACCCCAGGTTCCATGCCCTCCTCCCCAGACCTGCAGGCTCTGGTGACTTTGGTGGCCATGCACACAAGTCTCCTCTGCTAGGCAAGACACTATTTCTTCTCTGTGTCCCCAGCCCAGGGCACAGATCTGGCCCAGAGGAGGTGCCAGTAACTCTGCTGGATATAACTTTCCTCACAGGTGGCTGCTCACACATCTCGGTCAATGTCTGACACCCTCGCACGCTCTGCTCCGCCCCGTGCCCCACCCGCCGATAGAGCCCTGTCTCCCTTCTGTCATTCACTTTCTCTCTGTCCCTATTCCACTGGCTCCAGGACATTTACATGTCCTCTGGTTCAGCCCTGTTCTCTAGGAGCTGAGGGCCCCCACCCATGTGCCACACGCCTGTGTCCCGTGGCTCACCTACAGCTCTGCTCCCCTCAGGCCTGCCCTGCCCCCAGCACTGCAGCCTGGTCTCTGACTTGTGGGCATCTTGCCCCTGCATACCACGTCCTGTGCCCAGCAGCTTGCCCAGCTCCACTGGGAACACAACTCAGTGTCACATTGCTGAGGAGGGCACCGCAGCCAGACAGGGCTCACTCTGGGGGGAGACGGACAGGACTGGCTCCCAGAAGTCAGAGCGTTTCTTTCCAACATGGAGTGATAGAGGCCCAGAATTTAAAGACCTTTTAAAGGAGTCATGTGACTCAGCAGTTGCCAAGCCTTGTGCGTAGCAGAGACCAGGCTGGGAAAGTCCTGGTCTGGCTCTCCATGGGCCAAGTGAGGACCCAATGGGGACGCAGGAGCCCACTCTTCCTCCCCCAGGCAAGGCCCGAGGGCAGGCAGAGGCCCGGAGAGCAGGGAAGGGCTGACGCTTGCCTCCCTGGGGGAAGCTCCTGAGGGAAACAGGGGGGCAGCGAGGAGAATGCAGATTGGGGTCAAGAGAGACAAGTTCCAGTCCCCTTGCTTGCCACAGCAGGCCACAGTCTGTCCCCTGGATGATGAAGCCTGTGACGAGCCAGGCTCTGACCCAAAGCTCCCCTTCCTGTCCTTGCCAGCCTTCTCCAGAGCTTCCCACTGCCCAGACGAGACAGAGCAGACAGAGCAGGCCAGGCCCAGCGTGGAGTTCACGAGGCCTGGTGAGCTGGGGAAACGCAAGCAGCCCTCCTGATACCAAAGGAGGCCCTCCCAGACCCCCAGGCAGGCCGCGCCCCTCCTGCCTGGCTGCCCCGGGCTGCTGCGGAGGGGACGTGTCTTCCCCCTGGTCCCCAGCAGGGCAGCCGTGCCCTCAATCCCCAGGATCTGAAACCTGCACGCGCAGCACTAGAAACGCTGCCTGTCCACACAACTGGAATTGGTTAACTGTCTGCTAGATAAGGGAGGGCTGTAAGTCCTCTGTAAGTCCTGACCTGTCACCACCACAGGCTCCCGAGGGACGCCTGCTCTGGAGCTACTTGGCACACTGCTGACAGCCCGAAGCTTAACAAGGGCTTTAGGCAGAGGGCTCAGGTCACCTGGGGGTCAGAACAGAAGGGATGCTGCCAGATGTGTTGACACACTCAGGGTCCCGCTGCTGGGAGCAGCACAACACCCCTCCGCCCCAGCCCTGCCCGTGCCAGTCATCAGGTGGGTTCTGATGCCACTGGCATCTGGGGAATAAGGTACTCTGCACTGATGTCATTTCCAGGCCCTTTACCATGTCACCACCTCCCAGGACCTCAGCATCAACTCTGGGAAGTGAGAGACTGGTCTCAGGCCCACTGGCCTTGGCTCCAGGGCAGAGTGGACAGACACACACTGCACCACGAGCAGCCCTCCCACAGGAAGCGGAGACGTGGGCCAGACGCCACCTACCCAGCTCACCAAGACCTCCCACCTGGGCCCGGACCCCATCTGTGAAGCAGGACCACCTAGAGGGTCAGAGGAGGCGCTGGATGCACTGTCTCAGCCGAGATGCCTGAAGCACAGACAGCACAAGACCTCCCCCCGGGGCACAGCGGTTTCCCAGGCCCAGAACCACGGGCCCTGTGGGTGCACAGCCATTCCTTCTCTCTTGCTCAGATTTACAGGAAGCCATAAGAAAGCTGTCTCTTGGGATTTCTGGGAGAACCAGCTGAAACACAAACACACTCATGAGCTCCATTAACTGTCACGTCTTCACAAAAACACCTTCATACTTGCTCCTCATGTAACATTTTAAGCTGCAGTCCCTAAATAATGCCTGCCAAATGTGGACGACAACAGTTTGATGAGCAGAATAAATCCTAACATCCTGTTTTGATGCCGGGATACGCGGCGCCACCCCCACCACACAGCATCCCAACACAGAAAGGGAGCTTTGGGGACAGGGCTGGATATGACGAGCAGTCCTGACACGTCCGTGAGCTCCACACTCAGTCAATGCTCAAGAGTTCTACCCTGGCCAGGCCCACGCTTTGCACTGCAAGGCTACCACCAACAAGAAGGCCACGTCTGTCTCTCGAGGAGTCCCTGTCCCCCAGGCCATCCCCCACCCCAGCACAGAGGACACTGGAGCAGAATGTTCTGTCTACACTGCCGCCTTTGCAGGCAGTCTGAATGTGGCTGCATCTTCCATGCCATGCATCCAGGCTCCGGCCAGCATGGGTGCTCACCAACTCGTCTCTGAACAACGGCGAGATGCGACAGTAAAAAGAAGCTGCTGGAGGACTCCCTGACTCTCTCAAGCCGGAGAGGGCTAGATGGAGTCGCCCTTGTTTGAGACTGAATGCAAGTTCATTGGATGAAGAAGCCTGGGGTGGGTGACCCTGACAGAGGGACAGTTAGGCCAAGAGTGCAGAGAGAGCACAGAGGGGCATGAGGGCTGCGGAGGGGCTGCTGGCAGCAGAGCATGGCCCAGGCAGTCAGGGTAGGTGGAGGATGGAGGGGACAGATACAGAGCCTCCTCAGCCCCACTCCTACTGTGATGGGGCATGGGGAGCCCAGCAGTGACGCACACGAGGCGGGAGGGGTAAGCCAACCAATGGCCACAGAGGTGGTGGAGGCCACCGACCAGACCGTACTGGGAGGTTCCAGAAAGCCCCAAAGGCATCAACACACAGGGAGAAGTCTCTTCCCCAGAGCAGGTTTGCAGAAGAATGAGGGACGGACTCGTCCATGATCCTACCTGAAGGCGTAGGTCTTCTGATGCCAGCTCAGCTGTCCCCGAATGCTGTATGCAATGGTGGTGACGAACTCCCCGCCCAGCCCCAGCTCTGAGCACAGCTTCAAGGCAAACTTCTCCGGTGAGTTCTCCTTCTCCGACATGTCCCACTCGAACTGGTCCACCAGGGAGATGTTTCCCACGTGGATGTTCAGCTGGAGCCAGAACCAAAGAATACAAGTTAGGACAGTCAGCACTGCCCCCAAGCCAGGGGCCCGGGGAGGTGGGACAGCACGCTCTGGAACTGCCAGGCCGGGCTGGACCCAGCCCATGACCTACTCGCTGAGGACCAGGGCTGCCCTTGCCCTTCTCGCCGAGGTTCCTCATCCCACAGCACAGGGCTGACCCCACAAACTTCCCAGGGTGGCCAAGAAGGGCTCTGGCTCGGGGTCCCCTACAGTCACCTCAAGGGAAGACCCTGAAGTGGCCCCAGGGCACTGAGTCGCACCTCACCCCTATTCCCATCCTCCTTGCTCCCCTCACTGGCCAGCACACTCTTTTCTGCCCTTTATCCCTGCTGGTCTTGATATTTACCACGCGACTACACAGGTCAGGGAGGGCTCAGCTCCAGCGTCACTCCTTAGACACTGCCCCTGAGCACTCGCCTGAGCCAAAGCCTACCCCCTTCCTCCGTGTCTTTATGGAGTGTGCCCAGCTCTGAAATCATCTTGCTAGGTGTGCTCACAGGTTGACACTCCGCTTTTAAGCCCATAAGGTGCAGGAAAAGCCTGAGGGGAGCAAGGGCCCATGGCCAGCTCCTCCCACCACACTCTCTAGCAGACACCCTGCTGACATGCAACTTGCAGCTGGAGAGGGTCCAGGCCCTGTGTATACAGCACCCAGACCAAGACAGAACACAGCAGGTACCCCAGGAGCTCCCAACCTACACTTGCCCCGGGACCACCACCCTGACTTCACATCGCCCCGATGAGCTAGCTAGCTGTGCCCACTCTGACACTGGGTATCAATCACTGAGTCGCAGGAAGGACAATTCAGGGTTCAGCTGTGTTCACTGGGCTTTGTGTCCACAGGACTCCTCCCACTGCCATCCAGTCCTCTGTCAGGTGAGCAGGCCACAGTGCAGCTGCCCACTCATGCCACTGTCCCTGGGTGCTCAGCTAGGCTTTTAAGATGAGGCTCAGGGCAGGCAACAACTGCTCAGGACCCAGCCCACACAGGGCGAAACGCGGGACCCCACCCTGCCTCCATTCCCAAAGCCCTGCGCACCACGTTCCTGTCCTGCAGCCAAGCCCCCAGCCCTTCCCATCTCCACGCTATGCCCACCCTGGCTAACCATGATAGGCATGCGGAATGGACTCGGAAGAGCTGCCCCTTCCCCTAAGAGGCACCAGATGCCCCGTGAACCACGTCCACACGCTGGAACCCGACAGCATGTGAAGCAGCAGGCAGCCCAGAAACACATCCAAGAGGACCAGCTAGCTGGTGTGGCGGCTCACACCCAGCAAGTCCTGCTCAGGGTGCCACACCATCAGTCCTCTCAGCCACCAGGGGGCACCGTGCAGACAGGTTGCCTGTCCCCTGCCAAGTGGTCACTAATGCTTTAATTTATGAAGAAATAGAGATTACACACCTACCAAGGGGAGGCACAGGAGATACAATGGTGGGTAAAACAGACAAAAAGCCGACTTCACGGGTTGACACCCAGTGAGGAGAGAGACATAGACCTAACCAAGGTGTACACGTGGATGCATAGTATATCAGATGGTGCCAAGTGCTGAGGAGGAAAAAGAGGGGAAGGGTAGAGAGGGAAGGGACAGGAGGCCCAGGAAGGGCTCCCAGGGGAGGTGACAGTTTAGGAAGAACTGAATGAGCCTAGAAAGCAGGCCATGTGGCTCCCTCAGGGGAAGGTCCCCAGCAGACTAGGGCTGAGGCTGTCGTAAGGGCTCTGGTTTCCACAGAAGGGTCTGGAAAGCCTGCAGGGTATTTTGAGCAGAGGAGAGACACTCTGGCTGCCACTCAGACCCCTGGTGGAGGGAGCTGTCTGGCAGTGGCAGGGCGGGGTGGTGACGGACAGCCAGACTCACAAAGGGTGGGCTCACACAGAAGAGGCAGGGCCAGGAGCCCCAGGCAAGCCTGCGCAGGGCCAGGCTCCCGTCTGTGTCTCCAGCCTCGACCTGCTTCACCCTGTGTGCCTTTTCACTCCCCAGAAAGGGCCTGGCTGGCCCTGCAGCATCTGATGGCTCAACCTGCAGCAGCACTGAGCCCCAACCCTGGACCTGAGCGGAGCTGACCCAGGCCACATGCCCTGGGAAAGGTGGCCAGGCCTGGGCTTTGGTCCCAGCATCACTGAAAAGATCTGTAAGTGGCAGCTCTAAGCTAAGCCACTGCTTTGTGAGGAGAGAGCTACACCTCAGATGCCACTGCTCCAAAGATTCCTGTCCTCTGCCATGTCCCAGGAGCCAAAGAACATCCTCACAGAAGCACCCAGCTCTTCTTGAGTCCCAGTTACTCGAAGGAAACCCTAGGTGTGAGCTTCAGTTTCCTCACTTACAAGATGAGACACTAGGTCACAGTGCCCACGAGGCCTCTGGCCTGATACACGCAGCACTGTCTGACAGCAGGAGGTCCCTGATCAGCTGTGTCTGACCCCAGCACCGGCAAGCTCTCATGTCACCAAGCCAGGGAGGAAACCCAACCCGGAGACAGTCTCCCAACAGTCCACAGCCAACGCCATCCCACAGGTGGGGATTACAGGTGGGTTGGAGGGCCTGAAGGGGCCCCACGGCTGACAGCTATCCAGTCACCAAGAAAGCCTCCGGTCAGGGGAGCAGGAGGCAGCCCCAGGCACATTTTCAACTGCCTGACAGTTTTCTGTATGGCCCACATGCACCGTAGGAGTAATAAAAAAATGGCACTCGGTTCTGAAAAAAATGTCAGGGAAGCCAGCTGGTTAGACTCATGAGGACCCTGCCTGTAGCTGACCCCAGCCATTTGGAACCATGTGGTTGGGTCTGGCTAACACCGTAAGGCCACGTCCCCACCACGGTTACAGGACAAAGATGCAGCACAGAGCAGAGTCCTCGGGTCATCCTCAAGAGGCAACAGACTGAGCATGGGGACAGAAGCGAGGCTCCCACTGCTGTGCCTCACACCCCCCCTTTCTCTCCCACGACGTCCCCCTTCTTTCTCAGTCATGCGCTCTTCCTGCTGGTTGGCCATAATGTGAAACTGAAATGGGTTAAGAAAAACAAATTAATATTCCTCTCAAAAGTAATTAACTAGTAAGGAGATTAAATCAGTAATCAAAAACCTCCTGACAAAGAAAAGTCCTGGACCTGACGGCGTCACTAGTGAACTACACCAAACGTTTAAAGAGCTAACACCAGTCTCTACCGAATTCTGCCAAAAAACTGAAGACGAGAGAGTCTTCGTAACTTGCTGCCCTCATACCAAAGCCGGATACTACAAGGAAGGAAAACTATAGATCAATATTCCTTATGAACACTGATGCAAAAATCCTCAACAGAATACTAGCAAACAGAATCCAGCAGCAGACTAAAAGGATTATACGCCACCACCAAGTGGGATCTATTCCCACAATACAAGGATGGTTCAATACAAAGATTGATCAATGTAATACTCATTAACAGAACAAAGGACAAATGCCACATGATTGTCTCAACTGATGCGGAAAAAACATTTGGCAAAATTCAACACTCCTTCATAATAAAAACACTCAACAAACTAGGAATAAAAAGAAATTACTTCAACATAACAAAATCCACATATGAAAAACCCACAGCAAATATCATACTCAGTGGTTAAAGACAGAGCTTTCCCTCCAAGATCAGGAACTAGACAAGGATGCCTGCTCTTGCCTCTTCTATTCACTATCATATTGGAATTTATACCCAGACCAATTAGGCAAGAAAAAGAATAAAAGACATCCAAATTGGAAAGGAAGTGAAGTTATCTCTGTTCACAGATGATATGATCTTATATGGAGGAAACCCTTAAAAATTACACCAAAAAACTATTAGAACTAATAAATTCAGCAAAGTAGCAGGACGCAAAGTCAACACACAAATCAGCTGCATTTCTATATGCTAACAATGAACAACCTGAAAAGGAAATTAAGCAAACAATTCAATTTACAATAGCATCAAAAAGAATAAAATACTTAGGAATTAACTTAACCAAGGAGGTGAAACACTTGCACGATGAAAACTACAAAACATTGCTGAAAGAAATTAAAGAAGGCATAAAGAAATGGAAAGACAGCCTATGTTCATGTATTAGAAGACTTAAAATGTCAAGACGACGCAAAGCAATCTACATATTTAATGCAATCCCTATCAAAATTCCAATAACGTTTTTTGCAGAAATAGAAAAAAATCCATCCTAAAATTCGTATGGAATCTAAGGCACCCTGAACAGTCAAACAATCTTGAAAAAGCAGAACATGGGGCCGGCCCCGTGGCCAAGTGTTTAAGTTCGCACGTCCCGCTGCAGCGGCCCAGGGTTTTGCTGGTTGGGGTCCTGGGCGCGGACATGGCACCGCTCATCAGGCCACGCTGAGGTGGCATCCCACATGCCACAACTAGAAGGACCCACAACTAAAATATACAACTAGGTACTGGGGGGATTTGGGGAGAAAAAAGCAGGAGGAAAAAAAGGAAAAGATTGGCAACAGTTGCTAGCTCAAGTACCAATCTTTAAAAAAAAAAAAAAACACACATATTTAAAAAAAAAAAAAAGAAAAGAAAAAGCAGAACAAAGTTGGAAGCCTCACATTTCCTAATTTCAAACTTAGCACAAAGCTACAGTAATCAAAACAGGACTGAGGTAAAGACAGTCCAGAGCCCAGAATACAGTGCCCAGAAATAAACCCTCACATATATGGTCAAACAATTTTAGGCAAGGGTGCCAAGACCATTCAATGCGGAGGGGACAGTCTTTTAAACAAATGGTGGTCAGAAAACAGGATATCCACGTGCAAAAGAATGAAGTTGGACCTTTACCTCACACTATATACAAAAATTAACTTAAAATAGATCAAAGGCATTAATTTAAAACTCTCAGAGAAAAACACAGGGCAAAAGCTTTATGACACTGGATTTGGCAATCATTTCTTGGATATGACACCAAAGGCAAAGGCAACAAGTGAAAAAATAGACAAACTGGACTTCACCAAAATTAAAAAGTTCTATGCATCAAAGGACACTATCAACAGAATAAAAAGGCAACCCACAGAATGGGAGAACATATTCACAAATCACACATCTGATAAGGGGTTGATATCCAGAAGATATAGAGAACTCGTAAAACTCAAAACAAGAGAACAAAAACCTGATTTAAAAATGGGCAAAGGACTTGAATAGACATTTGTCTAAAAAAGAAATTCAGCAGGGCTGGCCCTGTAGCCTAGTGGTTAAGTTTGGCGTGCTCTGCTTTGGTGGCTCAGGTTTGCGGTTTCGGATCCTGGGTGTGGACCTACACCACTCATCGACAGCCATGCTGTGGTGGTGTCCTACGTGCAAAACAGAGGAAGATTGGCACAGATGTTAGCTCAGGGTGAATCTTCCTCAAGCAAAAAGAGGATGACAGGGCCAGCCTAGTGGCACAGTGGTTAAGTTCACACATTCTGCTTCTAGGCGGCCTGGGGTTCGCCGGTTTGGATCCTGGGTGTGGACATGGCACCACTTGGCACGCCATGCTGTGGTAGGTGTCCCACAAATAAAGTAGAGGAAGATGGGCACGGATGTTAGCTCAGGGCCAGGCTTCCTCAGCAAAAAGAGGAGGACTGGAAGTAGTTAGCTCAGGGCTAATCTTCCTTAAAAAAATAAAAAAGAGGACGACAGGCAACAGATGTTAGCTCAGGGCACAACTTTACCAGCAAAAAAAAAAAAAAAAAAAACAAGAAAGAAGAAGAAATACAAATGGCCAATAAACATATGAAAAGATATTCAAGTCACTAATCAACAAGGAATGCAAGTCAAAACCACAATGAGATAACACCACCTCACACAGAGGAGGCTCTGAAGCAGGCAGGCCTAGCCCATATCCCAGCTCCACCACTTCTAAGCTGGGGAGTCTGGGGCAGGTGACCTCACCTCTCCATGTGCCCACCTCTTCACCTGTAACACAGCTGGGAAGGTAGCACCTTCCCCCAGGACTACAGCAGGTTACTGAGACAGTGCGGGGTGTGTTGGGCTCAGCCTAGCTCATGGGAAGAGTGTGGCAGTGTGCTCATCTTACTGCGGGCCTCCCTGCTCTGCCTATTGGCTGGACTTATCTCCTCTGTACCACCCAGGCTCAGCTCATGCCTGGCAGTGACCCGGTAGGACCCCCTGAATGCACCCAGAATGTGATACCTTACTCAGAGAAGTCAGCCCACACCCTGTCTGGGGTGAGCAGAGCCATGTGTTGCCTTGAAGGACGGCTTTGCAAAAGCCCCATCCTGCAACACAAACCCTAAAGACAGATTTCTGCCAAGGCCTCAGTGTACCCCAGTACGCTGTGACCTGCGCTCCCCCCGCCCCCGGGCCAGGACAAGGAAGGCCCCAGCATAGGGCAAGGAGCAGCCTACCTTGATGATGACACGCTGGTCTGACTGGTCCTCCAGGATGCTGTCTGTCGGGTAGGACTCGATCTGCTGCCTGATGGCAGAGGCGATGGCTGGCACGAATGTCAGTGGGTTCAAATCCAGGTCATCACAGAGGATTTCTGAAAACATCTCAGGGGTCATCAACTTCTCTGAAATCAGGAGAGAGGGCAGGGATTGCTGACTCATTACAGGGCCTAATCTCACCATGGTCAGGCCTTGCCTCCCCCCACCCCTTCCCCTCTGCCAAACCTCCCGGACAAAGATGAGGATGAAGATGAGGATGGCAGGAAAACTAAGGGTGGCCCTCCCTGGACATGGATGGGAGAGGAAGCACAGGATGGGCATCCTCATTCTGGTCCTCATTCCACACACACCTCCTCCTCCTCCACACTTGCCAACACCTTGATCTCAGACTTCTAGCCTCCAAAACTGGCAGGAAATAAATTTCTGTGGTTTAAGCCAATGCATCTGCAGTACTTTGTTAGAGCATCCCTGGCAACTAACACAGGTTCCTCCCGGATAAGCCACTTTGAGGTCAGTGTCCTAGCAGAGGATAGAACAGATGCATGTCCATCCACCACTTCCTCACCTCACTTTCCTTAGTACAGAAATCCCTCCAAGATAATATTAGCCTGCTTGTGGCTTTTTATGGACTTGCCCTCAGATTCTGACTCTGTGGGCATGCACTCAAGATGGTGACAAGTTTGAAGGTGTGTACGAATCCGGGATCCTGGAAAGGTAACTGCACCAGGCATGAGCTTGCAGGGACCGTCTGCAACTGGCCAGATTACAACAAGATCCTATGTGGTCAAACGTTTTCTCCTCCTTCTGCCCTGTTCTTACAACCCAAAATTTAATACGACCACATGACACACTGGGATTAGCCACAGATAAGAGGAAGCCAAGAATGAATTCCCTCACAAGCACATGGTGTGATTCTGGCATCGAGAATCAGGTCTGCTGGGGACCAGCCCAGTGGCACATGGTTAAGTTCACACATTCCACTTCAGCGGCCCAGGGTTCGCCAGTTTGGATCCTGGGTATGGATCTATGCACCACTTGTCAAGCCATGCTGTGACAGGGGTCCCACATATAAAACAGAGGAAGATGGGCACGGCTGTTAGCTCAGGGCCAGTCTTCCTCAGCAAAAAGAGGAGAATTGGTGGCAGACGTTAGCTCAGGGTTAATCTTCCTCAAAAAAACAACCAGGTCTGCTCAACAGACAACCGACCCCACCATATCCTCAGTAGCCCAGAAGGAAGGCCAGAGAGCAGCCATACAGCCATGCTAACAGCACCATCAGGACAGACCCCAACACTCAGCCAGCCCATGATCAGTAACTCATAAAGCACAAAGCTAAAGTGTTCAGGCTAAGCACTCTATGAGTATGTTATTCAGAGCATTTTTAAAAATTAACCTTTTTAGTTTGAGATAATTGTAGATTAACATGCAGCTTGGTTACTGTAACCGTACAGCAGGCTTGAGATGGGGGAGACTGATTCCTCCCACTTTCTTCTTCTTTTTCAACATTGCTTTAGCTATTCTAGTTCCTTTGCCTTTCCATATCAATTTTAGAATAATTTTGTCTATATCTACAAAAAATCTTGCTGGGATTTTTCACAGCAATGGCATTAAACTTGCATATCAATTTAGGGTGAACTGGTATCTTGAATATTCTACTCCATGAACATGGTATGTCTGTCCATTTATTTAGATCTTCTTTAATCACTTTCATCAGTGTTTTGCAGTTTTGCCATACGAGCCTTGTTTGATTTACAAGTACATGTTTGATTTACACCTACGTATTTCTTTTTTGTTGAGTCACTAAAAATGGTAATATATTTTTAATTTCAGTGTCCACGTGTTCACTAATTGTATACAGAAATATAACTGACTTTTGCATGTTCATCTTGTTATCCCATGACCTTGCTGAACTCGGTTAATACTAGAAGTTTCTTTTTTGTTGTTGTTGATCTCTTGAGATTTTCTATGTAGACAATCAGATCATCTACAGAGACAGTTTTATTTCGTCCTTTCTGACCCATATGTCTTTTATTTCATTTTCTTGCCTTATTGCACTGGCTAGTACTCTCAGCACTATGCTGAATAAGAGTAGTGAGAGCAGACATCCTGGCCTTGTCCCCGACCTTAGGGAGAAAGCGTTTGGCCTTTCACCATTAAATATAATGCTAGCTATAGGATATTTTATAGATGTTCTCTATCAAGTTGAAGAAGTTTCCCTCTATTCTATTCCCATTTTTCTGAGAGTTTTTATCAAGAACGAGTGTTGAATTTTGTTAAATGCTGTTTCTGCACCAATTGCCACGGTCAGGCAATTTTTCTTCTTTAGTCTGTTAATATGGTGGATTACACTGACTGATTTTCAAATACTGAACCAGCCTTGCATTCCTGGAATAAACCCCACTTAGATCATGGTGTATAATTCTTTTATAGATGGCTGAATTCTGTTTTTGTTAAGGATTTATGCTTCTATGATCATTAGGGATACTGGTCTCTAGTTTGCTTCCTTTGTATTTGCTTTGGCATTAGGTAATACTAGCTTTATAAAATAAATCGGCAGTGTGTTCTCTTCTATTTTCTGGAAGAGACTGCATAGAATTGGCGTTAATTCTTCTTCAAATGGTTAGCAGAATTCTCCCGATATCCACCTGGGCCTGGAGATTTCCTTTTTGGGAGGTTTTAAATTATGAATCCAATGTCCTTTAATAGTTATAGGGCAATTCAAACTATCTATTTGATACTGGGTGAGTTGTGGTAGCTTGAGTTTTGCAAGGAATTGATCCATTTTGCCTGACTTGTCAAATTTATGTGTGTAGAGTTGTTCGTAGTACTCTCTTCCTTTTGAAATCTGCAGGGTCTGTGATGATAAGCCCCTATTTCATTTCTGAATTTGGTAATTTGTATTTCTCTCTTTTGCTGTCAGTCTTTCTAGAGGTTTGTCGATTTTACTGATTTTTTCCAAAGTACCAGCTATTTCATTAATTTTCTCTATTACTTTCTGTTTTCAGTCTCACTGATTTCTGTTCTTTATTATGTCTTGTCCTCTGCTTGCTTTGGTTTCATTTTGCTCTTCTTTTTCTTGGTTTTTGAGGTGGGAGCTTAGAGTATTGATCCAAGACTTCCCCTCTTTTCCAATATATGCATTGGTGCTATAAATTACCCTGTCCGCACCACTTTAGCTGTATCCTACAAGTTTTGACATGCTGTATTTTCATCCAGATCCATGTGTATTACTTTAATTTCACTTTAGATTTCCTCTTTGAACTATGGTTTAGAAGTATGTTGTTTAGTTTACAACTATTTGAGTCCATTTTGGTTGAAGAACACACACTCTACGATTTCAATTCTTTTAAATTTGCTGAGGTTTGTTTTATAAGCTATGATATGTTTATATGGTATTTGTTCCAGAGGGACTTAAAAAGAATGTGCATTCTCCTGAGTTGGGTGGAGTGTTCTATAAATGCCAATCAGATTCCACTGGTTGATGGTGTTGCTGGGTTCTTATATCACCTTGCTGATTTTCTGTCTAGCTGTTCTATCAGTTGTTGAGAGGGATGGTGAAGTCTCCAACATAACTGTAGATTTGACTATTTCTCCCTTTAGTTCTATCAATTTTGTTTCACGTATTTTCCAGCTGTGTTGTTTCGTGCACATACATTTAGGATTGCTATGTCTTCTTGGTGGATCGACTCTTTTATCATTATTTTATGCCCTCTCTATCTCTGGTAATTTTCTTTATTCTTAAGTCTGCTTTATCTGATACTAATATTGCCATTCCTGCTTTCCTTTGATTAATATTTGCATAATACATCTTTTTCTATATTTTTATTTTCAACCTACCTATATCATCATACTTGAAATGAGTTTCTTGTAGATAACACATTATTGGATCATTTTTTAAATCTACTCTGCCAACCTCTGTTTTCTAACTGGCAATTACTGACATCAGGGCCAAGTCTGCCATTTTATTTTTGTTTTCTATTTTCGTTTTCCTGCCTTACTGTGGGTTACTTGAACATTTTTTGGGATTCCATTTTGATTTATCTACAGTATTTCTGAGCACATCTCTTTGCATAGCATTTTTAAGTGTTCCTCTGCCTATTATGTTATATATATATATATATATAACTTATCAGTCTACTGGTTCCTTCACTTTACCAATTCAAGTGAAGTACAGAAACATTACCTCTCTGTACGTCCCTTCATCCTCCTCCATTTATAGTATAAGTGTCTTAAACATTTCCTCTACATACATTTAGAACCACATTAGACAATGTCATAATTTTGGCTTCAACTGTCAAACATAATTTAGAAAACTTGGGAAGGAAAGTCATTGTTTTTACCTCTATGTTTGCTTATCATCTTCTTCCTTCTTGGTGTTCCAAAGTTTCTTCTTTTATTATTTCCTTCTTTTAGCCATTCTTTTATGTTAAGTGTACAAGTGACAGTTTGCCTTCATCTGAGAAAGAGAGCCCCTTCAATCCTGAAGGGTATTTTCACCGGGTGAAGGACTCTGAATTGTCAGTTCTTTTCTTTCAGTGCTTGAAAAACACTATGCCACTTCCTCAGGCCTTCACGGTTTCCGATGAGAAACCGGGTGTCACTCTAGTCTTTCCCTGTAGATAAGGTGTCATTTTTCTCTGGCTGCTCTCAACATTTTTCCTGTATGTTTAGTTCTCAGAAGTTAAATTATGATGTGTCTTGGCACGGATTTTTTTGGGTTTATCCTGTTGAGGTTCGCTCATCTTCTTGAATCTGTTATGTGGGTTTTTTTAAGCATCCAAAGTGATCAGATGGAAACCAACCTCTACAGGCTGCTTGCTGTAGCCATGCCCTGTGGTGCAGACCCTGAGGGCCCCGATCACTCCTTTACCGTGTGCAGGAGCAGATTCCATACGTTTTCCTGAGGCAGTTCATGGCACTGCCCTGGGATCCTCTCCTCCCCCTTCGGGGCCAAGGTGGCGTCTATGTAGGCAGGTGTTCTGCTTTGGCAGCTCATCCTCTCTGGAGGACTTCAACACTCCCCCAGGAGGCTGACTACTGAGGCAGATGATGCCATACTTCACCAGCAACTCTGATAAGCTCCCTTTCACGTCCTTCTCAAAGGACATAACCTCGAACTCAGGATTAAATGATGCCTACCAAAAGCTTGTCGCAGCCAAATCCTGGTTACGAAGGACGCCCTGAAGGACATACAGCTTGTTCATGCTGCTCAACTGGTGCTGCTTCACATTTTTAATCCTTCTGTGATAAAGACTCTCATGTCCACCTTTAAGGTTACTTTCAAAGTAAACGAGACACAACTAAAAAGAAAGCCAGCAAATCAACAGCAATTTTGAATGTGCTCTTTCAACTACCATGGCAGGGGTGTGGCCTCCTATCCACCAGTTAAGCATTATAGCTCTTAGACACCCTAAATGCCATGCTGGGCTAAAGAAGGGTTTGCAGAACAACACTATTTTGGTTCTCCAAGTGTTTGTACTAAATTCCATTTAGTGGGATACGGTATGTTACATGAGGACTCCTGAGGAAGAACCTGGAGAAACTCACAGTGGAGTTCACGAACGGACGCTGGTCTTCATTACATTATACTGTGTCCTCTTCATGACAGCCACAGGAAACGGTTCTCTCAGATTTAAATACTACGTGCAATTCTGCTTCTTCTGAGCCACCAGCGGCTGCTAATCTTGACCACACTGAGAACTGCTTATCATGTCTCTCTCTGCCTGGTTCTGAAGGGCTGACAGCCATGCCCATCTCCTAGCAAGGTACACCTACTGAATTGTGAGCGTGGACCAGAGCACTGGCTTCATTTTATGTCTCCTAGTTTCATTTTCCCTTGTATCCAGTTATTCCTAACCACTCCTTCTTCCTTTGCTTTACTCTTTTATACTGAGCGTCCCTCCATAAGCTGCCTTACATCCCTTCTGAAACAGGGTGGGGGTATAAACAAACAGTAGGAGCTTTCCACATGTCGTTGAAACAAAGGAACAAGACAATACATGTACAGATGCAATCTGAACCTAAGTTCCTATGTTGGGCCAGCTTCTAAGCTAAGTGCTATAAGAAAAGCAGCAATTAAAAACAAGGACCCTGGGGCCAGCTCAGTGGCGCAGTGGTTAAGTGCGCACGTTCTGCTTCTCAGCAGCCCAGGGTTCACTGGTTCAGATCTCGGGTGCAGACATGGCACTGCTTGGCAAGCCATGCCCCCACTGGCCCATTGTTCCGTCTCTAGGGACCCTGGTTAGAGGAAGATGGGCATGGATGTTAGCTCAGGGCCAGTCTTCCTCAGCAAAAAGAGGAGGACTGGCAGTAGTTAGCTCAGGGCTAATCTTCCTCAAAAAAAAAAAAAAAAAAAAAGACAAGGACCCTGACCTCAAGTGGTTGCAATGAAGAGAGAGAGATGAATTAACAAATAACTATAACGCAGGCCAGCTGGGATAAGCAAGGAACAGTGTAAAAGATGATGCACAGCACTGGTGATGGCCTGGCTTCTGTGAGCTGTCCTGGCCCTGTGCCAGGGTGTCACCAGTGTACTGCACCTGCTCGAGGCAACCATGTCTCAACAACCACATGCATTCCTCCCTGAGGAAATCCCCTCTGGGAGAAAAACTTTTGTAAGCAAATATGTTCTCTGCCATGGAAACGTCTAACAGCAGGATGGAGTTTTAGCAAACTAGGGCACCACAACTCAACAGAAAATTCTGCACCAATTATGAAACCAAAGAAACCAGAAAGATACCTATAAGTGAAGAAAAATAAAATTATATTTGTGCTATAATTACAACTATTTTAAACATGTTTGCATGCAGAAGCGACTTGAAGGGACAATGCAAAACTGAAACTATTATTAGGATGGTGAGATTCTGGTGATTCTAAACTTTTATTCATTCGAAAATGACATTCACTGTTTTTTTGGTCTGAATACAAATAATGTTTGCTGTGAAAAGTCTGAAAGATGCAGGAAAAAAACAAGAAAGAAACAAATCCACATGTAACCCTCCTTCGCAGATGGGATGAGGACCAAAGGCTCTGGTGGACAGCTCCTCCTGCCCTGTCTCTTCCACATCTGCAGAGTCACGCTGGGACTCTGGGAGTTGGGCAAGAGCGGGCATCTGACCCAAGACTTAAAAAAGAGCGAGGACGGGAGGGGAAGAACGGAGAGCGCGTGGGAAGGCCTCCCGGCCAAGGGGATGACAGAGGCGAGCGTGCACATGCAACATTGTGAACTAGCAGGGAGATGGATGGGGCTGAAGGGGAGGTCAGGATGAACTGAGGGCCAGGATGAACTGGTCTGAGCAGGATTGAGGTCATCATCGAGCTCTGTGGACCAGCAGCCCACATGCTAGGCCTGAGCCACCCACACTCACCAGGGGAGAAAGGAGCCCCAGGCTCATGTACCCTACCCACAGGAAACAGTGGCAGAAGCAGGATCTGAACCCAGAGTCCACACCTTCCAATCTTTGTCACAATACTCTGAATGTTGTATTCAGAGTCCAGGATCCACCTGATGGGAAAGGGAACTATTCGCCCAACAGCCAGGTCTGGGCCATGCAGAGCCCGACCGCCCACATACCATTCATGTTCCAAGTAAAGGCATCCCGCAGCTTCTGCCCATCGATCTCCATGTCCAGTCGGATGGGGACCAGCACCTCAGGCTGGGACGCATTCTCGTGGATCACAGCTGGGTCGTGGTCATCAAAGCTGGAAGTGAAGTGTAGCACAGTCACCAAGGGGTGCCTTGGGTCCCCATGCTGAGGGCCTCCCTCTCTGCTGGCCAGAGGGGGAAAGCCCACTTCTCATTGGGACTTGTCAACTAAGTGCAGAGTCAGCAGAGACAAGGCCAGCAGGAGTCTCAGGACCACAGGGCTAGAGGTCATGCTTCATGGACACACAGGGAAGGGAGAGGGAGCAGCTGACTCGGGTAGCAGGACAAGACCTATATGGACTCCGAAGGAGGGGAGATTTAATCCCCCAAGTGGGCAGGACTTCCATGGAAAGCTGTGGGGAGGAAAGACCTGAGCAAGACCGAGGGGCAGGAGCACTGAGGAGCTGCTGAGGCGGCAGCAACCAGCGCCCTGAAGGGGGAGTGCAGACTCGATGGGGGCAGCGCAGGGGCACTGGGAAGCCACGGGGCACCCAGGAGCCGACAGTTCTCCATCTCAGGCTCCAGAATCCAGCTTCTACCCTGAGGGAGCCCCGGGAGGATGAGCAAGGGCTTTATGTTGTCACATCTGTATCTTAGGAAGACAAAGAGGGAAGAGACGGGGCACAAGGGGATGTGGAGGCCAGAGAAACCTAAGGGTGTCTGCAGGATACAGAGAGGGCTGTGAACTGCTCCCACAGAGCTTGGCGAACAGAGAGCAAACATACCACGTGACAGACAGGCACGCCAGGGAAAGGGGCAGGAGTGGCAGCCCCGAGAAAGTGACATTCAAACAGAGATAGGAAGGAAGAAAAAGGTGGGAGAGGAGGAGGAAGAAGGGAAAGAAGGGAGAAGGAGGGAAGACAGGGTGAGGCAAGCAGATACTGGCAAGCAGGGAGCTTTCAGCAGAGGAAACTGCAAGGGCAGAAGCTTCTGGGCAGCTTTAAATGCAGTAAGGGGGCCAATATGCCTGAGGTAGAGTGAGTGAGGCATAAGGCGGTGGGAGAGGCAGCCAGGAAGCGGGGACACCGCCAGGACGCCGGCCCCCGATGTCTGTGACAGGGCGTCAGGAGGACCTGCGTGCAGGAGTGGCTCAGTCGCCCTGGGTGAAAGGGCCCAGGCCTGACAAGGAGCCAGCCAAAGGTGCTCCAATTCCCGACACTCGGAAGGCTGAGCAGGTAGGACCTGCAGAGACCCACTTCACGGCGTGAGGAGGAGTAAGAGTTCCAGGGTTCGGGCCTGAGCAAGGGAAGGAGGGGATAACTGCACCTCGGGATGGAGAAGTGCGCAGGCAGCGTGTGACAGAGACCTGAGGATGGTGTCTAAGGGCGAGGCCGGGCTGTAGAGATGAAGGTGGGGGTGGGAGCTGGAAAAATGCTCCCCAAAAGCTATCTTTGTCCTAATCCCTGGAACAGGTGAGCATGAATCACCTTATATGGCAACAAAAAGGGGGAGGGGACTTAGCAGATGTGATTAAGTAAGGATCTTGAGAGGAGGTGGTTAGGTGAGCCAGCCCTGAATTTCACAAGTGTACTCCTAAGAGAGAGACGGAGGGAGATTTCACAGACAGATGAGGAGCTGTGTGACCAGGAGGCAGAGGTTGGGGATGCAGCCGCAAGCCAAGGAATGCTGGTGGCCTGCTGGCTGGAAGAGGCAGGACTGGATGCTCCCCAAGAGCCTCCAAAGGGACTGTGGCCCAGCCAGCACCTTGATTTTGGCGCAATGAAACTCCTGGCCTCCAGAACTGTGAGAGAATACATGTGTTGTTTAAAATCACCCAGTTGGTGGTGATTTGTTGTGGCAGCCACAGGGAACTAATGCAGCAGGAGTCACAGCAGGATGGCATCTGGAACCGCAAGAAGAGGTCCAAGGACTGCGCCTCCAGGAACACTACTCGTGGTGCCGGGGAAAGGAGGGGAGAGCAGCGAGATGGAAGCAGGCAGAGCCGGGGCTGGGGTGAGCCGGAGACTGGTCGCGCTGGAAGCCCAAGTCAAATCGCTTCAAGGGGGGGCAGCGTAGCATCTTGGGGCACAGAGGCAGAGTGTCTTTCCTGGGAGGAGGAGACTAAACCGTGTTTGAGGACTGGGGCGGAATGGTGTGCTCACCAGAGAGGGAAGGTTCTCTTCTTGTCCCGACCCATGCGGTTCCTGTTGATAGTCGTGGAGCAGGGCACAGCGTCCAGATGGTGGGAGCTGTTGGGCAGGGTTGGCACCCACTGGCTGTTCCTCTTGGCTTTCTGTTCCCTAGGGAGAAATGGGAAATCCCTCCGCTGAGTCTCTGAGCCTGATACAGCCCGCCAGGCGTCAAGTCGTGGTCAGTGGATGCCCAATGCGCCCCTGCTGGGCTCCAGACCCCGATGGGGACCTCTGTGCACCCCAGACTCTGCAAGTCTATTCCCTCGGCTCCCACGGCACCCACTTGGAGACACCTGGGGAGGGGAAGGATGCCCAGACACGGCAAAGCAGTCCCCAGCCAAGTGCACGAGCCACAAGGCAACACACGTCATGCTAGGCAGGACTCCACAGAAGCCCTGTTCCTTCTGTAAGGAGGGGGCACGAGGAGGCTTCCCAGAGGAGCGGACCCTGGACTGGAACCTCAAGCACTGAGGCGGGTTCACTGCGGGGGATGGAGGGGCGGAGGGCAGCTCAGGAGGAGCACAGACGGCAGCAGGGAAGAGGCAGCAGGGTGCAGGCTCGGCAGGGGCTGGGACTGGAGACACAGAGAGAGTCCGATTCCAGGGGCTGGTGCTGAGGAACCGGCTGTACTCAGCAGGGGCTGAGTGCCCCCGGGGCTGAAGCAGGGAGAGATACGATCAGACTGTTCTTTTAGACGTGCGGGCCTGAGAGGGACTAGGCAGCGCTTCTGGCCTCCAGGCTTCCAGACCAGGAGAGTGAGAAGATAGGTTAGCAAAAACTTTCAGAAAGTGGCACTCAAAGTAATTCAAATAGCCCATGTCCATAAAGGGCTCATTCTTCTCTCCAAATTACAGGTTGCTTTTACCACGAGGAATATATCAAAAGCTACTTTAAACTGAGGCTCCGGGGCCGGGTTTGACAGATGAGAGTGCTCGGGTTCCCACAATGCTCTGGGCGCCCCTTTACCATCCCAGAGCTGCCTTCTGGAGTGAGGCTGTGAGCGAGGTGAGGGCACCAACCATGTGTAAGTCACCTTTACACCCAACACCGGCACCGCATCTCCTGCATTCAGCAACTGCAGGCTGCAGTTCAGAGGATGTGACAACTGCTGGGCTTTCTGCTGCTACACAATACCTTCCCAGGGGCCCTTGCCCTTCCCATGGAGTGGGGGGGCCAGGCAGAGGCGTGGCCACGACCTGCCTGGCCCTTTCACTCTTTTGTCTTCTAGCGCTTGGGCCACTTTCCCTGAGGCTCAGGGCCAGGGGCAGCCCTTGACTGAGGGTGGGGGCAAGGAGGGATTCACAAGACCAGATGTGGCCAGGACTCTATCAAGATAGTGGCCCATACCCAGGTCTGGCTCTGACCTTATGACCAGCCTTTACCTTATAGCAGAGATAGAGAAAAACAGGGCTGTGGAACTCATCTGGGCAGGGCTAAGAGAGCTGGGGCAGCAAGATGGGGGTCGCCACCACAGCCTATCTGGCCAGTGGTTTCTACTCCTGGTCACACAGACTCACTCAGAGCATAAAATTTTAAGTAGTAAATTCCTGTGCACTGCCCAGATCAAGTGGCTCCCAGCGCTGGGGCGGGGCCAGGAACAGAGATTCTTTACAACTCCCATGGGCGAGGCCAGGAGCAGCTGGGCCTGCATTTGGGAACCACAGGTCGAGACCACCACCTCTTTCTGATTGGAATGCCTCCTAGAGGCTGCACTAAGGAGCCTCCCTTTCCCCAAAAATCCTGTCCTATGTTAGCAGCGACCTTGCTCATTTCCAGGCCTGCGCTGCTCTGCCGAGACCTCCTGTCTGGTAGCTTTCTTAAGTGGACAATGCAAGTTTGTCACAGACACCTTGAGCACGATGACACAGCCATACACAGAATCCAAGAATCTGATTCAACCTTCCAAGGAGTTAAACTTTCCTTCCACAGCAAGGAGGTCTGCCGGAGAGCCCCGAGGGGACATCCAGCCTCCGCTGACCTGCCCAATGACAGGGAGGGGAGGTGCCAGTCCTCCTATGAGGCTAACTGGGCAGTGGAAGGTGCTTCCTCAGTGTGGAGCCCACCAAAATGGCTTCCTTCAAACCTCCACCCTCCACCCCTAGAGTTCTGACCTCTGGGTAACAGGCTCCCACTCCCTCAGCTGTTCCTCATATGACACAATCATCAAGAAAGTGTTTACTGCCCCAGAAGAGGTTCTTGGCTGGTGTGTGCAGACTTGAAAGTCCCATCCATATGTACACAATTTCCTTCTGTGACTTCCCTGGTGAAGTCTAGCCATCCTTCTATTCTTACCACATCCCTCAGGGAGAAGGAAATCTGCAGAGCACACATCTGTAACACTGGCCAGGTTGGATGGGTGCCACCTTTTTCTGGGGGGCAATTCTAAAAACAACATCTGGAAAGAAACGATTTTCCATAACCACATCACTCTGAACAATAACCCTCTTTTTTTCCTCCTTAGTGCTCCCAGGGTTTGTGCATATAAACGTATATTTTCTTCAGAGCTGAAAGCATAACGGGGGTATGCTGCACATCGCACTCATATGAACCGTGTTTCGGGTTGCTGAGAGTCCACTTAACTATGCCGTATGGGGGGACCGCCTGGTCTATTCAAGCGGCTGCGTCTTCACTCACTCAGTCTTTCCCTAAGGCCGGACACACTCAAGTGGCTCCATATTTCCCATTATTATTCACAAAGCTATCAAGAGCATCTCTGTACATATAACATTTCTTGTTATTGTTCTTTTAAATTATTTTTCTGGGACAAATTCCCAGGGGTGAAATTAATGGCCCAGAGAACAAAAAAAAATATTTGAGCTCATACTGCTCTACAAAAAGACCCTGCCCATGGAGTGTGCGTGAGCGTGCCAGCTTTGTTGCTCCTTGCTCAATTCTCTATGACGTTAATTATTTATTTTTTTACTTTGAATTTTTCAAATCACTCATAAGGACAAACATTGTTCCCTGTAGTGTGTTCACTCCTTGTACTTTCAGTGTGGACCACCCACCCTTTACTCATCTATTTATTGGAGTATCCAAATTTTTCTTATAAATCTGAATGAACAGACTCTTTCTACGACACAGCAACTTCGCAATTACTTACCTATTTAATTATTGTAATTAAATTAATTACTGTAATTAAATTTAATTACTGTAAATACTCTTTTAAAGGTTCTAGGTTTATACATTCAAATCTATTGTTTGTTTCTCCTCTGAGCTTATCTGGGCCACTAATTTTTCTGACACATTAGTCCCACTTTCAAAACATTCCTAACAACTCTCCACAAGCCAGGACCTGGCTTATGTTTCTTAGAAATTCCAAAGATACACAAGAAACTTAGGAAGCTGGCTAAGATGATTTGTAAGCACAGTGGGTAAAGTGTTTTAAAGTACTTCGGTTCAACTTTTCCCCAACCAGACCTGGAGGATGAGGAAAATACCTGTGGGTGCCCCAGAGCTCACCCTGGCCCTGTGTTACCTGAGGTAGGTGGGGGGCTCCGTGCTGATGGACACTGCCTTGTACTTCTCATCGTTGCCATCCAGAATCTCTTCCACCTCTGAGGCTTTTAACAGAGTCACGCTGGTGGCCAGGGTCGTGTACCCATGATCTGTAAGCAGAGATGCTGCTGCGGTCACCCTGCTGGTGGGGCAGCGGGCAGCAGCAGCCAGTAGATGCAGCGCATCGAGGTCCTCACATGCTGAGGTGGGAAAGCAGGTGTCAACTTCACTACAGCTCAATGCTGGCCTCTTCCAACAGGGCAATCTGGACTGAGCGCTTGGTTTAAAGGTCCTACTGGGGAAACACACTCTGAGGATTTCCTTGGACAAATCTGTCCCGGGAGCACGGGCTCCGGGCACAGAGCAAGTGCACAGGGCAGCAGCAGCTACAGCGCAGCACAGCCAACAGGGCCTCTCAGGAGAGCAGGAAGGCTCTGGAGTAACACCCCCGTGGGAAGAGGTCTGACACCACTGCAATCCATGACATGAAGCAAAGTGGAGAGATGGAATGAAAGATGGCAACTACTTGTCTTTTAAAACAAGAGCCCAGAGAGTTGGAAAAAGCTGCTTCACATGGAACATGAACTCCTGGCTCTGCGCCAGGCGACACTTGCTGTCTGGGAAGCAGGACAGATTCTGGGCAACTCGACCCACAGCTCTTCTAGGGAACCTCGGGCAAGAGCTGCTACCTGTCTGCAGGTCCAGCCTGGCTTCTCCTGGAGAAACAAATCAGTTAGGGGGAAGGTGGCTCCACAGCGTGAGGCGGGAGCGTCACCGAGAGTTCACTGGCGGCTTGCAGAGGGGAAAGCGAAGCTGGAACTCACTGCGTTAGTGACTAGCGCTCCACTGGGGTGGAGGGAAGACAAAAAGGAGACTCTTTAAGCAAGTGAGTGGAAATGTTACAGCAGCAGATAAAAAAGAAGCTCTGGCTCCTGCATTAAAAGAACACTACTGTGCCCACAGTGGACAATTCCATAGCAGCACCTACAGACACCACCAGAGAGGACAGACTGCAAAGCACACACACGCACACGCGCACAGGGCTTCAGGGTGGGTCTCACCCAGGCCCAGGCAGCTGTCTACAAGGCACCATTGCAAGTGGGAAGCAGTTTCGCCACCTGCCAAACGTTGCGCTGTGTCCAAAGCCAAAGGTACCGGGAAACCCTCCCAATGGAGCCTCAGTGTCCGAAGAGCATCCTGCACCCTGCACAGAGCTGCCACACTGGAGCACACGAGCTTCTCCAGCGTCGGCGGCTCCCCCGACGAGCCCCAGGGACACCGCAGGCACAATGAGCAGCCACATGCACATGAGCTCGAGCACACTGGCTGCCAGAATGAACAGGATGGAGGTGCTCAGGGAAGCAAAGCGGTGAAAGCCCCAGAGGGGAGTGGGAGCTGGGGCCACCACCCGCCGCTCGGGCTACATGGAGGGTGACTACGGCGACACGCCCGCGGCAGATGGCAGAGCATCACAGCATTCCTAAAACGTTTTGAGACCAACATGTCTTCACAGCACCTGCTACTGTCACAGCTCCGTCCCCGCCACCCAACTGTCCCCACTGAAAACACATGACATATTGTCAAAGGCTCCCTGGGGCCGATTTCTCTCTCGCTGCACTCGCTGCACGCATGCTCCGGGGCCAGCCCACCCCCAGGATGCTCTCTGCCTCCCTAAGGTCAGGGCTGCAGTGAAGACAATCTGGAGTGAAAACGTTTTATCTTCATGACATAAGCGAGTGGTTTTGAAACAGGTTTACAAACCCTCGTGAGACGCACCCTTAGTGTTAGGTTTTGTTTTTTTACCATGTGACGATGCAACTATTTTCTTCCTCTCCTCCACAGTGGCTAGTCGCCTCCAGAGTGAGGGGTATCTCTTGTACAGAGAACCTCGGAACATACGGAGGTAGTTTCCCACCTATGAGTAAAGCAAGAAGGCTCATTATGAGGGTCACATCTCAAAGCGGAAGGGGAGGGTCCTGGTGCAGAGGTCTGCCAGATCAAGTGATGGAAAAACAGGCCTCGAGTTGGCCCCCAGGCGCCAGGCTTTCACAGACAGCGATAAAAAGACATTCTGCTGACATCAAGGGTTCAAGAGCAGTGCACATCTGGCCCGCATCTGCCCCTCCAGGCAGGGCTAATAACATCCACATCCTGATTACACGACAAGACGCTCAGGAGGCAGGCCCCCAGGGCTGACCAAGAAGCCCCCAGAGCTCACCGAGAAGCTCCCGGGGATTTTGATTTTGGCACTGTGATTTCTGGCACTTTCTAGAAATATAAGGCCTCCTTGACTTTCTTTTTTCTTAAGAACAAGACTTTGATATTTTTACAATGTAATAAACACCAGAAAGGTCTTTTAATTTTAAACAGATGCAGAATAATTTCCCCCATGGCCCCTGTTGCTTTGTTTAGTAACAAAACTCAAACCAGGGATACCAAAGGAATTTTCCAGAGTTTAAAAAGCATTATCAGCAATCACCAGCTTGCTACATAAATCATTACTGGCCCAAACAACAGCTTCAGTTTGCTTGCACCAAATAAAGTATGACTTCCTTAATGAAAAGAAATCTAATCCTAAAGTTTTTATAAAGAAATCCCATTGTTTCACAGACTTTTTTAAAATGCCCACTTAAGTCGCATGGCAGGGACAGCCAGTGGACTGGGTGCCAGGTGCTGGCTCCACCTGTGACTGCGAATCACTTTCCTTTTCTGGGTCTCCTTACTCATCTGTCAAATGTTCAGCAACTCCGAACTTCACCCCATGCAGGACCACTTCTGTTATCTTCCCATTTACCTAGCCAGCATAGTATATTTATTAAATAAAAATATCTCTCCATTTTTCATGAATCCAAGATTTATATTGGCAACCAGAACTGCTGAACAGTGTGACAAAAGGTGGCCACAGCCAGTGACTCATGCTCCACACAACAGGCACAGACACCTGCACATTATTTGGCTTGAGTGTCATTACCAACCAAAAGCAAATGTATCGTTTCCGTTAGGTTTCCGCAAAGACACTGACAATATCACCCCCACTACCTTGTAGGTCCCACAGGGCTCCAGGACTCCTAGGCCCTTCCCTAGAATCCTTTGGAACTTAGGAGACCAGGGCTTGCCTTCCTGGTTTTTCCCAGAACCAGCCTTGGCCCTCTCTGGACCCAAGTTTCCCAAATGTAGAATGAAGGGGTGGACCCGGGCATTTCTTCACGTTCTCTCACCTCTGTGACTCTGGCTTGGGGAATATAGCTGCCTGCAGATGGCAGAGAAGAGTGACACACATTCCCCATGACTGCAGACACCCTCCCAAGGCCACTGTGCAGATGTGGCACGGGGGCGCTGAGTGTGTTGCTACTGCCGGCCCACCTCTCTGAATACGGTGCTTGTTTTCCAAGGGGAAGGGGCCTGGTGGCCACACACCCAATGCTGTCACAGGAGCTCCTGGATAACACAGACAGCACTCTGATCCTGAACCCTTCCCAGACCTCCAAACGTCTGACGTTTGTTAAGCCAGGCCTGAGAGAGCAAACCACCTCTCCCCTCTCTCCTCTGGGTCTCTACAGACTGGGGCTCAGGACAACTGTTCTCCTCAGGAGGGCTGAAAGAGAAGACTGTAGTTAGCTTTCTAGAAACTAAAATGTGTTATAGGGAAGATCTTAGAGACCATTCAATCTAAACATCTCATTATACACGTGAACAAATGACTCGGACGCAAAGCAGGCTGGAAGCAGGCCTCCCAATGTCCTTCCCATAAGGCCACGGGCTGCTTCTCCATTTGCTCCGCCTAATCAATGAACGCTTACTTTTTAAAAGTGCCTCCCACTGAGTCAAGGCCAATCTGGCTGCTCTTCCTGCCCACTAGATCAGGTAAAGGTTTCTTTAAACAAGCTGCCCAATATCACAAACTGACACTCCTATCCTGCATTTAGGCAGGTGCCCACCAGCCAGTGAGGACCATCTGAGCTATGGCGATGGACAGGCACTGGCTCCACTGCCCCAGCACAGGACCCAGCACAGCTCAGTGTGACCATCACAGGGCTTAATTCACTCACATTATGTTCGACTGTGAAGAAAGAACCAGGAACTGTAAAAACAGTAATGAGATGCTGGTGTCTGATACTGACAACTGCCACAGGGAGAGGCGCCCTGGCAGGCTGTACCTGCTGTAGCTCCCCAGGATCCACTCTTCTCCTTACGCGAGACACACACATCTGAATTGCACTGGCACATTTTTTTTTCTTAAAGAATATGCACTATCTGAGGGCTCCCCTTAGACCAGAAAGGGCTAGTTTGAGGCAATCTGGAAAAACTTAATATGCTGAGTACAAACTCCCAGTGAAGGACGAGTTGTACGGTGTTCCTCAAGTCAGTCGTCCAGCTGATTCAACCAAGTGCTGTGACTTCCAGTTAAAGTTTAAAGATCTTCAGGATCTTTCCCTCCTAGTAATTCTAAGTTCAAGATATCCAAAGTGGCAACTGCTCCGGAATTGCTGATAGAGCTGCCTCACGGCCTGGGGCCTTATCAAACCAAAAGCAAGCATCCTCCTCCCGACCTGTTTCCTCACCGCTAAAGAAAGGTCAGAACACCTTCCTCAAAATCCACCTCAAAGGCAATAACACGTGAGAGGAGCCCTCATTAAGCCTACGTTCCCAGCCCGCGATTTCAGGGTCCCAGAGGTAGCAATGGAGGAGGGGCGCGTGTGAGATTCCCAACATGCCCCCCAGAAGCGCCCAGGGCCTAACCCGAGCTGTACCAACTCAGCGGGAACCACCGCCCCCGGGGAGCACGGGTCCCGGCAGCGGGGCGTGTCCCCACCCCCGCGACATGGGTAAGCAAACCGCGAGCGCCGAGGGCGCGGGGCGGGGCCCGCCGACCACGCCCCCGCCAAGCCACGCCCCCAGCGTCCGCGTGCGCGCGCCCTCCCGCCGCGATGAATGGAGACGCGCGTTCCCGGCGCGCAGGCCCGCCCCGAGGCTCCCGCCGGCCTGGGGCCGGGAAGCGCGAGGAGGCGCCGCGGCTACCTCAGAGCCGATCATGTAGAACTCGCCGTCGTCCTCCAGCTGGAACTTGACGGGCTTCTGCCCGAAGGTCTTGCTCAGCGCCATCATCATCATTGCGGCGGCGAGGCAGGGGGCCGAGGCCGGGCTGCGAGATCGAGAGGGCGCCCCGAGCCGAGGGGAGCGGACGCCGGGAGGCAAAGGACGGGCCGGGCCGGGGGCTCGCGCCGCCGCCGAGCTCCTCAGCTTCAGACACCGACGACGAACAGGCCGCTCTCAGTGCGCACGCGCGGGCGTTGACGCTGACGCGCGCGCCGCCGCAGCCCAAACAAAAGACCGGGGCGCGCGCTCGCGGGCCCCTTAAAGGAGCCAGGACCCGTGTCTCTTCTCAGGCCGCCTCCCAAGTGGAGGTACCGAGGAAAACTTCTCACGGACAGGAATAGTAACCGAGGCCCTGACTCAGGCGGAGGCTTTCGCAGTCTCACAGCTGGGACTGGCAGTCAGCCCAGTGGAAGAGGAATGAAATGAGGCCTGAAGGCCCCGGGAGGCCCGAGCCATCCTTGCCTCAGTTTCCCCACCCAGGAAGGCAGTGCAGCTGAGTCGATGAGAGGGCTCCTAGGAGCCGAACCGATACCGCAGTTCCGAGCTCACAGCTGTTCCTGCGGCTGTGGGGATGGGCGGGATGATGACGCTGCGTGGGCTTGGCAGGATTCCAAGGCCCAGGTAGTATTTGGTCTGGCTGGTGCACCAGATGAGTGCTGGAGGGGAGGGAACTTCATTCCTGCCCTAACTGTGCTTTGTGCCTACAACCCAGCTGTGCGGTGACACTGGCCAGCCCTGCCCCAGGCGCTTAGAGCCTGGAGCGGTGACCCATGCTAACAAAGCATCAGAGCACCGTGATCCATGTATCCAGGTGAGCAGGGCAGCAGGTCAGAAACCGCCCCCTGCTGACAAGTTCATATGGTTCCAGTCTAATAGAATTGCAGCTGTGAGAGGTGCCACTGTGAAGAAGATACATGCTGGGCTGGGCGGCGCGCAAGGAGACACTCCAGAGTTAGGAAGGGTTGGCCGTGGCAACCATGAGTTTTGCTCTGTGTCCCAACAGCCGTGGGCAACAGTATTTCAGGATGGTGGCTGGGATGAGGTGTGATCGGATAAAATGACCACTTAGTGGAGGAGGATCTGAGGGGCAAGTGGGGAAGTGGGCAGCCAATTTCAAAGCCACTACAGGCATCCGGTGAGACGTGATGGAGGAATGGAGCGGGAGGAGCCCCAAGCATTGCGTCCAGCCCCAAGGACCAGAGGCTTGGGGGTGGGGTGGGCTGTGACCCTGGCTCCCAGGACAGAGTAGGTCCCAAGCCAGGCCTCCCACCTGCCTGGCCCATCCCTTTCCCCATCCTGGCCTCAATGTCACAGAGAGACCCCAGGCAAGCAGATAGAAAATGACCGTGTTTAATAACAGTCCTTAGTTTTTTAAAAAAAGACTTTGTACACACTATACACACATTTACATGGTTCTGGAGGGTCCCAGTGCTGGGATGAGGTTTGAGGTATGCTGGGGCCTCCAGGGCTTGGGGGCTCCGGCAGGAAGCACCCTCACTCCCCAGCTGGTTGTGGACCTTTTGGCCTGGAACCTGGGGAACAGATCTCCAGAATCACCAACCAGTGAGGGCTCCAGCTCCCCCAGCCCTGCTGAGGTCCTACCCTGAGGGACAGGGATGGAGATTAAGGGTGGCCAGGTTTGACCATGACCCGCATGAGGTGGGGCGGAGCTGACCTGAACCACCCTCACCCTTAATTAACGCCAGAGCCTCCTTCCCAGTATGAGACAGTCGCTGGCAGGTGACCACGACCCGCGTGGCCCCCCTGCAGTTGTCATGGTGGCAGCACCCCTCCTCAGCCCCCTGAGGAGACATGGGCTCTGTCCCATGCCTGGGGCCCACGGGCACAAAGATGGCCACAGGTATCTAGCAGACGTCAGTGGCCTGGCAGGGGTCAGGGGCCCTGAGGTCATCCCAGCTGGTTAGCGTAAAGTGTTGGCAGCTTCTGTACAGCCGAAGAAGTCGGGGCCCACAAGGCGAGGGAAGCCCTCCAGGGCCTTCACCTTCACAGGGTCAAACTTCCAGTAGAGGCGGCCACGCAGGAAGTAGGCGTAGCCTGAGGAGAGAGGAGAGTCAGGCCTGGGCGACTGGACACTGGGCCCCGCACCTCCCCTCAGGCTGTGCCCAGGGACGGGCACAGGGGGAGAACCAGGTAGGCAGGCCGTGGCCACTGCTGAGTTCCTTGAAAAGTGCAGGCCCCAGGCCGGCCCTTCTAGAACCTCCCCCCTTCCCTCAGGGAGCCCTGTCTACCTGCCCCAGAGTCGTCTGAGCTACCACCCAGCCTGACAGATGCTGGCAGCCTCAGAGGCCCCACTCCTACCTCTCGGGAAAGCAAGTCCTGCTCTCCTCACCACCTCTCCTCCAAGTCACTCTACTCCTGCACCCACCAGCCACAGATGGGCCTCTTAAGTCAAGGTGGATGATAAGGGCAACCTGGAGCTTCAGAGCCTGAGGCCACCACAGGACAGCTCTCCCAGTGGGCTCTGATGTGGGAGAGCACAGAAACAAAGCAGGGATGGGGGACAGGAGAGAGCACTGGACTGTGAGACCCCAGTCTAGTCCTTTGAGATTACAGGAGGCCAGGAGGTTCAGTGGTTAGGAGCAGGGCCTGCCTAGGTTGGGGGCCTGGCTCCCCACCATCCACCTGGATGGCCCTGGTGAGGGACTCATTGCCTGAACCTCTGCTCCTGTGGAAACTGGATTTGTAAGAAGTGCTACATCTGAAAATTGCCTGAGACGTGTAAGGAGCTTGGCGCTGCGTCTGGGGTCCTCAGTGTGCGGCGGTTATCAGTTTACCAGCTATGGCGGAGGCCCTGGGCAAGTCCTTGCACCTCTCTGGCCCTCATGTCCTCATCTGCAGCATGGGGATATGGCACTGCCCTGGCGGGGCTCGGGGAGGGCACTGGACAAAGCACCTGGGGTGAGGAGCTGATGCCCAGCCACCACCAGAGGGAGATGCAGCTGCTGCACCACTGCCGCCAGCCAAGCCACCCTCCACACACCGTCAGCATCCTGGAAGGCGGCATCGATCTCAGACGGCACCCCTCGCCAGTCAGTGACCCGGCGGGGCACGGGACTGTCCACACGGCGCGTGCTGGGGTGGAAGCGCCAGTAGTCTCCGCCACAGAAGAAGTAGATCTTGTTCTTCTCGGGGCCCCAGACCAAGGCGGCGTGGACTGGGGCCCCCAGCAGGCCCAGCTCCGAGAGGGGTGCGGGACCCAGGACTGGCTTCTCGCCGTCATACACCCAGTACTGAGCACCTGCCAGAGGGGGGAGGCTGCAACGGAGCTGCCCAACTGCCATGGCCAGCCACCACAGGCCTGCCCAGCCGCCACCACCGCCACAGACTCTCCCAGCCTCCGTTCCCTGTCTGTAAAACAGAGGCCAGGAACGCCTGCTCAGCACCCCCAGACAGAAGCTGGAGCCAGCAGGACAGGCGCAGGCGCTGAGAGGTGCCCCATGGAAAAGGGTAGTCTAAGCAGCAGAGAGGCCACCTGGCCTCCCGCTCCTTCCCCTGGCATGTGGCTGCCCATGACAAGTGCTTGCTGAGCACCCCAGCGGGGCCTTTGTTTATGAAGTCCCTGCCACCTCAAATGCTCCAGGCTCTCGTCTGACAGCTGAAAGTTAACAGAACAGGCTCTAGGCCACATCCTAGTTCTGCCTTTTCCAAGCTGTGCCCTCAGGTGAGTCACTTCCCTGCCTGAGCCCCAGACCTCCATCTCTGACCAGGAGTCATAATCATTCCTGCTCCACTGGGTGGCTCACGGGCTGACTGCGCCAATCCTCAGGCCCCTGTGCAATACCGTCTAGCCTGCTCCCAACTCAAGAACCACCGCCTCCGGGAGCCTCCCAGCTGTGCCCAGAGCAGTGAGCCATGCTCTCCCTTGGCCCCAAGGCTTCAGGGCACCCTCCGTCTGCCCATCATGTCTGTCTGTCCCTCCCCTTGGCCATAACATTCCTGGCTCCCAGAAGTCTCCTGGGTGTGACACCCAGCCCCCACTCACCTTGGAAGAACCAGATGTGGCCCTGAGCATCCTCGAAGGCTGCGTCCACAGGGCTGGGCAGTCCCTGCCAGTGGCGAGAGGCCAGTGCAGGGTAGCCAGGCTGCAGCCGGCCCCCACGCAGCCGCCACACGAAGCCTGCCTTGAAGAAGAAGAGCTCGCCACGGATGGTGGAGACCGCGTCAAAGGAGACCTCGCAGGCATCTGGTGGGGCTTCCGGCTGGGGTGGGAGAGAAGGGCCAGGAAAGAGCCCACGTTGGAGCCACAGAGGCTAGTGGAGCAGTGGAGCTGGGTGCAGGGCCTCACCTCCAGTCTTCCCACCCTCCTGCGCCTCACCTCCAGCGGTGCAATCTCGTTGGTGTCCACCCCAGCCTGGGGGCCCAGGGCCGGGGGCCTGGAGGTGGGGGCTGGCCGAGGCCGGCCATATAGGTGCTGGATGCCCCTGCGGTCATCTGGGCTGAGGCTCAGCGGGTAGCGGAAGGTGTAGAAAGGGGACATAAGGGCCTTAGCAGCCGTCGTGTGCTGCAGCCCAAGCACGTGGCCAAATTCGTGGGCTGCCACCTGAAGGAGGTCTGTTCCTGGAAAGGGGAAATAGCCCAGCAATCCCCAAACCTCCTGCAGCAAGACCCCGGGCTCCAGACCCCAGCTCAGGGACCTGGCAAGTCCCCATTCTCTATGCTCTTCAGTTGTCCTATCTGGAAAATGGGTCCCCAGCTCATACCCTGGTTGTCCCCGATAGTCCAGGTCTCGTCATAGTCAAAGTGGACATCCCCTTCTCGGTGGGTCTTGGGGAAGAAGGCATGGGCCAGGATGCCCCCAGGTCCATCAAATGGCAGATTGTCCCCATGCCAGTACCTGGGGTGGGTGGGGCAGAGTCAGCGGCTGCTGACAGGTGGGGCTTATTCCCAAAGGGTCCCAGGCAACCAGTTCACCTGGTGAAGTCGATCGTGATGTCAGCATGGCCCTCGTGCACTTCAGTGAAGGTGAGTGGCGTCACCTCGCTCCACACCTGTAGGGCCTCTGCCACCGTCTGCCGCACCTGCTCCCGCACCAGCTGCCATGGGAACCGGAGGATCCTGGGGGAGGAGGAAGGGCCTGGGCCTCGCTCAGGACAAGGTCCGCCCCTGAAGGCCAGGAGTGGCCCCTGGATGCTCAGTGGGAGTGCACGCACACCAGACATGGGCCAGGTGTGCTCTGGGCCTCAGGTAGGGTGCATGGGCCCTCTGCCACATGGGCACATCTTTGGGTGGTTTGTGTGTCCTTAGGTGCACACAGGTGTCTGCATTCAGCGGAAAGGACACAGGACCAAGAGCCCCAAGACCCGCCTTCTAGACCTGACTGTACCACTCACTGTGGGGAGACCTTAGCCCCTTGACCTGCCCCCTCTGGGTTCCCAGTTCCCCACCCAGGACATTTCTGAGACCCCAGCAGTCTCAGTTTTAATGCCCTGTCTTCACGTGCCTCCTCTCCCAGGCCGAGAGCCTGCCTGCAGGATGTGTAAGCCCCAGCGTCTGCATCCCTCCCAGGGCCTCTCATCACGGCTTCCCCCTGCACAGAGCCCGAGCTGTCCCAGTAGATCTGGACAGTGATGTGCCTAGTGCCCTAGCACCCTGAGAGGACGGGCCGTGTCTGCCTCATTCGCCATGGAACCCACAGCCTGACCCTCAGGTCCCCATAGAGGCTGCCTAGGTGGCTGAAGGCCATGCCCAGCACGTCTATGGGGCACAAGACGTGTGCGGAGACTCCACGTGCTGGCAGAGGCACCGCCCCCTGCCGTGGGAGGGCACAGGTATGGGGGTATCAGCTGTGTGTGCATCTAAGTTGAGGTTCTGAGGTGTTGGTCCCTGGAAGGCTTGGGGGTCTGCAGACACACAGCTGTGTTAACCATGGAGATCTTTCCAATGTGAGTCTCAGGCGGCAGGGCTGAGGGCGGCCAGCGCACTGCGGACACCGGAGCGATGGAGAGCCGCTCGGGGCGCTCGCCCTACCTGTAGGTGAGCTCTGTCTTCTCCCAGCGCCCTCCCGACAGCACGAAGCGCTTTTGTCGGTTGCGGGCACTTGGCCCGTCAGGCGGGTCAGGCACACCACAGCGGGGAGGGCTGGGGCCGCCAGCCGGCCGGGTCACCTCCTGGGCAGCAGGGCCAGGCGCCAGGCTGCTGGGAGGAGCTTCATGCCAGGGCTGCAGCCCCCTCCTCAGTGGGTGGCGGCGGTGGGCGTCCTGGGCAGGAGAGAAGATGCCAGGCCTGGGGCGTAGGCTATCAACACACCCATGCTCAGCCCCAGCCCACTGGCTCTCTGGGTAAGTGAAGGGCGTTCCCACCTCCCAGGCAGGGCCCTTGGGCACGGCTGACTGATTCCTGATGACTGGTTCCCAGGCCTCCTGCTGCCTCCCGCCCCCTCCCCGAGGGCCTCGGGCTCTCCTCTCCACACACACCCAGGAATGGATCCCACAATGCTGCTGAGGAAAAGCCAGGCAAGCTCCTCCTGCTCCCCCCACACGCCCCCAGCAAACATCTTTCCACCTCCCTTTCTTCCCAGTCCCTGCCCCAGACCCCTCTAGTTACAGGAGCTGGCTCCTGCCCGCGACACCCACCACCACCACCACTTCCTAGCATGGAGGGGCGGCAACCCTGCAGCCCTGCCTGGACTTGCTCACCTGACAAATGGGGATGACACCTCCCACAGTGCTGATCCGAGGGCAAGCAGGGCGATGGTGTAAAGCCCTGAGCACAGCCGTGCCCCCAATAAGGACCTGGAACTCAGGACTCATTTCTGGGGGGCAGTTTCGCTCGTACCCCACCAGAGCTGGGTGCACGGCAGGGCTAGATGAGGTCTGCCCGCCCCCTCCATGTGTGGGTGTGTGTGGGTGGGGGTAGTAGACAGTTACCAGACGCCCAGCCCCACCCTGCAGGAGTCCCAGGACACAAGCAGTGACTCTGACTTAGATCCCCAATCTCTGCAAGTCCCAGGGTGGAGGTCTCAGTGCTCATGCATGAAAAAAGCAGAAGCTCAGAGAAGTTGGGAGACCCGTGAGGTCGCCCAGCAAGGGAATGGTGAGGCCAGGTGAGGACTCTGGCACCCCAGGCCGGAGGCGAAGGCCTGGCTTGGGATACCGCGCAAAGCAGGAGAGGCACGGAGCGGTGCTGTTGCCGAGAGACTCAGCGCCTGTCTGGTCTGGGCCTGTCTGGCCTGGGTGGCTGTGGCCTCCCCACAGCCATATTTGGGGCAGGAGCTGGGCCACCCAGGCCCCACCCTTGGCCTCTGGCGGCTCTCCCAGGCCCCAGGCGCCCCAGGGTTCTGATCAGTGTCCCAGCCCCCCAAGCTCCTGATTCCAGAGCCACCAAGAACTCAACCCTCCAGAGCCCCCCACTAGGAAGGGGTCTTCCGAACACGTGGAGCTCCTGAACCCCTGGGGGCTGTGGAGCTACCTGGGGTGTGAGGCCTTAGCAGTTTTCCCCCAGTCTCAGAGCCTGCTCACTGAACAGCTGGTTAGCTGGCAGAGGCCAGCCGCACTGGGTTGTGGGTTCGAGGAGATCCTGGCCTCACTGCTGATAAGTGTGGCGAAGCCATCAGCTCCACAGACAGGCTCTTAGTCCCGGGATGGGACCTCTCACCAACTCCACCTTCATCCCGCCCACTTCTCAGAAGACGAAACAGAGCCTGGAGAAGTTAAGGAACTTGCCCAGGGAACATCTCGCAGGTGGCAGGTTGTCGTGCTCACAGCCCACCCCCTACCTGAAACCTCTGAGGAGGGACCCTGGCGGGCCTCGCCTTGGTGACAGCAGAGAAGGAACGGGAAATTACTGAGCACCTCCTACTTCCCAGGCACTTTGCAGGTGGGCTCATGGAACCCCCACCCCACCCCAACAAAGTGGGGCCCTCACATATGCAGGGTCTCACACTGAGGAGGTGACCCCAGGTCTGTGTGATGAGCCACCAGGGCCTTCCCCAGCCCCTCCCGACACTGCTCTCTAACCTCAGGGATAAAAGGATTCCTTCCTCAACCCTGGCAAGGGTTCGAGGACCCTCCCTGGGAAGGACAGGGCTGTGTTGTCTCCTGGGAGCCCCAAACAGCCCTGGGTCCAGCCTACCAGCTCTGTTTATGCCCATGGGCAGAAATCTCTCCTTCCCCTGCCCCCCAGTGAGGCCTGGAGCGGCCAGCCATGGAGGGAGGGTGAGTAATGGACTCACACACCACCCCTTCCTCCCCTGCCCCCACAGGGCACCAAGTCCACACCCAGAGTCCTGGGTCATGGGACACTCAGTGCAGCAGAAAGAGCCTGGGCTGACATTCAGAGGCCTGGTTCTATGCCACGGAGACCCTGGATCGAGTGACCCTGGGCAAGTCACTGCCCTCTCTTAGCCTCAACTTTCCCATCTGTCAAATGGAGATGGCGCCATGGCAAAGGGCTAAATGACCTCCTTCAAAACAGGAGTCACAGCTAGAGGGAGCTTTCAGGTCCAGAGAAGACGAACGGCTTATGCAGGGTCTCCTCGCAGGCCAGCGGCCTCCTGCTCCCCACCCATGTCACGTCCAGTGGTCTTGGAGAAACAGTTAGCAGGAGGCGCTACAACTGAGGCCTCCAGCCAGTGGGATCTTTTTTCTGGGTGCCCATCATTTATGGCTCTTAGCCTCAGTTTCCCCATTACCAGGATGGAACACATGCTTTCTGCCCTACTGACCTCCCACACTTCATCTTCCCAAGTCCTTTCTGGCCTGGAGCCAGATGCCATAGCTGCAGGCCTGGCACGGAGCAGCTGGCTGATTCCTAAGATGGGTGCGCTGGTCCTCTCATGGCTGCTGGGATTCAGTGAGGTGGGGTGGTGCTCATGACCTCACCTACAGCCCTCCAGGGTCAGGGAGCAGGCATTTCCCAGAGGAAGAAACAGAGCCCAGAGAGGTCAAGGACTTTGCCCAGGGTCACACAGCAAGTCAGGCAAGAGCTGGGCATAGACCTCCTCTTGACCCACAGCTCTCCCCCCACTTTAGCTCTCGGCCTATCTCCAAAACCCACATTCCTGAGAAGTGTTTCTTCCAGAGCATTCCCTCCTCCTCCTTGGCCAGTAGCCTCCCTTGACCTGCCCTGAGGTGGGCAGGCACCAAACCACAGCCTCAAACATACTCGAGGAATTTCTTGGCCGACTCAGCCTCCCAGCTGAGCTAGAGGCTCGCAGTCAGCCCCTGGACCACCTTCCAATCAAGAAAATGGGAGGCACCCAGTAGAGGGGAGATAAAGGAGGACCCCAGACTAGAGGACCACTGGGTAAAGGCCAGGCTAGTTGTGTCCCTCTCTGGACTTCAGTTTGCTGTTGGTCCAACAGGGATAACTGACCATAGCGAGGTGACATAGCAGAGGTGACTCTGATGGGAGGGCACTTGGTTAGGCTGTGAGGAAGACAGGGGAGCATTACCATGCCGTTCTATGCAGCATCAAGCCCCTCTGAGGCTCAGAGAGGTCAAGCAAGCTGCCCAAGTCACACAGCCAGTTGCTAGGCAGGTCCATCTTCCCCTTCCCTCCCCTCCCCCGGTGGCTCCAGGAGGGAAGACAGTATCTGTCCCACTGGGCTTGGGGTTTCATCAACCATGAAAGCTGCAAACGGGGATGGATAAATATTTACAGAGCATTCCTGGCCCTGACGGAGGCAGCCTGGGGATAAACATGGCGGAGGCGACCCTAAATGCTCCCTGCATAACTGCAGAGTGACAGACAACAGCCTGGCTCAGATCTGGCCCCAGCTGACCCTGTACAAGTGTCAAAGGGGCAGCTCCAGGTGGCGGAATGTCTCCCGGGTGCCTGCTGAGCCCTGTCCTCACACCCTCGCACTCAGTCCTCAGCCCAGCCCTGGGTGCCGTTCTCTCCCGCCCACCTGACACAACGAGAGGGTGAGGGTCTGAGGCACAAGAGGGCTCACCAAGGGGCACACAGGGAAGACGTAGGTCCCTCCAACCCCCGCCCCTGTGGGTTCCAGAGCTACCCAGGGGGATTCCTGACTCTGCCCCAAGGTCTAGGGGACCAGGAGGGGCTGGGCAAGAGGCAGGGCCTGCGGGGAGGTGCCCACCCCCCCACCCTACTCCCCCATCCTGTCCCCTCCTGTTCCCATAGCAAGCGCAGGGCAAGACGGGCCAGGGCACAGCTGGCACGGGTGGACAGAAGGGCCCAGCCTGGTTAGACCTCCCTCCTTGCGGACCACTCCCCCGACTCCTGCCTCTACCCCCCTCACACGCCCATCCCTGCCTGAGCTGGCTGCTCACCTCAGCGGCCCAGCGGGGTGGGTCCGAGGGGTCCAGGCGCCCAGGAGCCTGTGGGCGTGCAGTTGCCCGGGCTCTGCCTGGTGCCCTGTAACTTGTTCCTCAAAGCCCCAGCTCAGGGGAGGGTGCAGCCTTGCGGGCACATGCAGGCTGTCACACACACCCGGTGACATCCCTCCTCTCTTCACTCTGCTGCTCTCTCACACCGACTCTCTTCTCTCCAGATCACGCAGTCTTCCCCTCCCCTTTCTCTCCCCGCCCCCTTGCTCTCAGAGGGTCTCACTAGCGCTCTCCGCCCCCTCCTTTCTCACCCAGGCCTCACTCTCACACAGGCATTGGAGCTACACTCCGCCGCGCAAGCATGTCCTTGCTCCAAGCCTCCCAAACTTGCCGCTCACAGGTGCCCGGGGCGGGGGGGGGGGGGGGGGGGGCGCCTCTTCCAGGCTCAGACCCCATGTCCCCCAGCACCCTGCCCTCCCCAGCTCCTCCTTAATCCTCCAGCCCACTGCACCCCTGGAGGTGAGCTCACTGAGGCCACACACCTGGAGGCTGACACCAGCCTGAGACCTGCTGTGCTTTGTCCCTGCAATGAAGAGACGGCCCTGTAACCACTCCCGCTGGGACCTCCCCCAGCACACACCCGGTTAGCCTTGTCTGGGGCGCCGAGGAGCACGTCCCCAAGCTGGGAGGGGGCGTGCGTCTAGCGCAGAGTCCCGCCTCACCAGCCTGAGCGCCCCGGCGCAGGCTGCCCTTGCACACCTCCAAAGACGGGAAGCTCACTATCTATCCCGCCCGCAGGGACCCAGAAAGCGTTTCGGGTAACGGGCCGCACCAGGGCACCCCGGGCACCCCCGTGGGTCCAGCTTGGCCACTGGGCCCAGCCCGCGTGCCCGGCGCCCCCCCGGAGGAGCAGCGGGCCGGCGGCGGGCACTCACCGGTAGCCGCGGGGCCCGGGCCAGCAGCAGCGGCGGGGGCAGCAGCAGCAGCAGCAGCAGCAGGAGCAGGAGAGCGCGCGGGGCCGCGCAGCAGAGCCCGGCGGGCCGAGCCATCCGCCCCGGGGCTGCTGGGCCTGCTGGGCCGCGCCGGCCGCCGCCCCTTATAGCCTCCGCCCCGCCCGGCCCGGCCCCGCCCCCGCGCCTTTTGTTCTACACTCTCCCCGCGGCGGCGGCTGCGGCGGCCGCCGGGGTGGGGGAGGTGGACGGGGAGGGGCTGGCCCGGCGGCGGCTGGGGCCCGGGTCCCAGTCCTTCCCTTGGTGGGGCCGAGCCTGTCACCTCGGGGGCCTGCTGCTGGGTGGCCCTGGCCAGCTCGTGCTACTCTGGGCCTCAGTTTCCCCACCGTGCGGTGGAGAGTCTGAGAGGAGTTGGGTTTCACTCCTCTAGGTCCCTACCCCCACCCTTGGAAGGAGCATCCTGGGCTCCCTGGTGGCCTGACCTCTGATATCCTGCTAGCCTATAACAGGTGGTCCTCCCCTTGACCAAGTCCCCCCAGCCCTTAGAGCCTCAGCTGATTCATCTGGAAGGTGGCAGAACAGCCCCTGTGAGGAAAGGGAAACTGAGGCGTAAGGAGAAGGCTGGCCAGCCCCCTAGCTTGAACAGAACAATAATTTATAGATGGGAAAACAGGCCCCAAGAAGGAGGGGCCGGAGAAAGCTTTCCATACCAACAGGAAAGCAGAGGGACCAGGAGGCCCTCCAGTGGGTCAGTCAGAGGGAGGGTGCTGTCAGAGGGGCGCAGCGGGGTGGTGTCTGAGGGGGGCGCTGGGGTCCCAGGGAGTCCATTGGTCAGGGACTAACATTCTCCTCGGGGCCCCTCAGGGCCAGCCGCCTGAGAGCCGAGGGAGAAGAGGTGAGCATCAAAGGAGGGGGTGTCCCCATGCTGAAAGGGGTCTGCTACTGGTACACACTCCCTGGGTTGGCCGGGCCTCACCGCCTCACCAGGCAGTTGGCTCCATCCGGGCCACCCTGCAGAGCCAAAATCCAGGCAGCAGCTCCCATCCTGGCAGACAGAGTCCTGAGCTGCTGCAAGGTGAGGCTGTGGGCACCGGCCTGGGCCTAAGAAGGGAGGGTGGCTGGGAGGGAAGTGAGGGCCATCAGGCTGTCAACCCTGCCTCTGGTCCCAGTCCAGGAGCCTTCAGGGCTTCTCCGGGAAGGCTCCACAGAGACCCCTAGAGGGGAGGAGAGGGAAGACAACAGTGACTTTCACTACCTGGTCTGTGAGCAATCTTTTTCTTCAAAGTGATTCACTTTTAAAAATTGAAATGCCTACTTCATTCTTAGCAATATTGGTCAAGTAATTATGGATTTGATGAGCTAATTATAGACTTTTTTTCTGATATACTTGAAAACACATAATTATTTAAATAAAAACATTTATTGGTGTAACTATCTTAAATGCTCTTGGCTGTGTCCAGCGGTGCGTGGCTGTACTTTGGGGAACCTGCAGTCCAACAGTTATGGGTGCTGAGGCACAACCACCCACAGTGCAGGCCCGGGGTGGGTGGTCATGGTTACAGGCCAACCATGCTGCCAGCAAGGGGGCTGGCCACAGAGGTCTTCCTGCAGGAGGACCCTGATAAGACTAGAAGGGTGGACCAATTTGGCAAACGGGAACCAGGTGGGCAGGGACTTCCCCAGCAAAGGAGTAGACGCTGGACCAGGCCTGGCACGTCTGAGAGGAGCGAACGCCCCAGCTTCACATGTTCACCTCACCTAGAGGTGGGTGGTCACCCCCACTTCAGAGAGGAGAAAACTGAGACCCAGGCCCAGCCGGGGGTCAGGGGAGGGTCCTGCTTCACAGGCCAGCTGAGAGGATTGTGTGGTAAGAATACAGAGGTGCACATGGCTTGCAGGTACGTGTGGCCCATAAGGGCACGGCAGACACATAACGGAGCGTGCCAGGCCGTGCCGCTTGCCCCGCCCCTTCTTTCCTTTCCCTCCCTCCTTCCTCCTCACCGAGGGGCACCTCTCCCCACTTGGGACCACCTCCCCATGCTGTGCTGTGGGTGATTTCATCCTCCCCACAATCTCGGTGCCACGAGGTCCCCCCAGGGCACACTGCACAGTGACAGGGGAGGGGAGGGAAGTCAGGGCCCCTCCTCCTCAAGGGTAATAGTATGACCACTGCGCAGTCATTCAGGAAAGATATAAAAACCTCGAGTTCCTGAAGGGCTGGGAAGCGTCCTCATCCCGCGCCTCCACCCTCCCCTTGGCCCGGAACAAGGCGGTAAAATCGCGAGGCCACAGGATTCAAACCTGCCCGTGCGCCTCCATGCATTCAGGTCAGGCCTTTGGGACGGACGCGCTGCTTGAATGTCGCATAAACGCTGTCAGCGTCCGACGCTGCATCCGTGGGGCAGGGGGCTCAGGGGGAGTAGGGCCGCATCGCACCCTGGGCGGGGGCAGCCCGCGCCTGCCCCGCGTTTTGGCCGGGGTGGAGTCGAAGAGAAGCTCCGGACGCACCCTGGCGAGGGTTCTGGGGACGGGTCGCGCTAGATCTCCCGCAGAGGTCTCTTCCCCGCTTTAGTCCCCCGCACACCCCGCGACCCTGAGACCACGCCGAAATCTGCAAACCCCGTCTGATAGGAGGGGGAGGAGCACAGCCTGGCCTGGCGCCTCGTGCCCCACTCTGGCTGGCCTCAACCCTTCGCCACCCGTCTCCTCTGCCCTGGAGCTCTGACAGCACCAGCCCCACTCCTTGCGCTCCGCGGGGGTCTCTGAAGGCCCTGGCCCGTCGCCCCTGAGTAAGCCCTCGGCGCTCTGTGACTCTGGCGCGTGTCCCCAGGGCCCACACTGCTCGATCCAGTCGCAGGGGAGGCGCAGTGTCGAGGGGATGCTGGCAAGGAGGAGTTCGGGGTACCCGCGGGAGGGAGGAGCGGCTACACTCCTGGCACCTCCCCCTGGGGGCGTGTCCCCGGGGCCCCGCCTCTTCGCGCCTGCTGGGACTAGCGCTACCGCGTTCGTCCCTGAGACAGAACCGCTGCCACCGTCGCCGCCTCTGACTGTGCTGAGCCGGGTCCCACCGCCGCCACCATGCCCCGGGGGAGCCGCAGCGCGGGTGCCCGGACAGCCAGGTGTGAGCGGGACCGGGGCCCCGTGGGGAGGGGGCTCGGGACTCACGGGCACTCCCCCAAGGGCGCATTAGCGTGACCTTGGCGACTACTGCGCCATCTTGGAGGGGAGGGGCGCGGGCGGCGCAACACGTGTCTAAAACGGGGTCGCCCACCCCTCCGGGAGGAGGAGAGGGGCGCATTTCCAGGGGCTGCAGGCCCCTGGGGTTCCTGGCCTGGGGTCGGGCCGGGATTAACGCTGCTTCCCCCAACCCTGCAGCCGCACCGCCGCGCCCACTGCCCACCCGCCCGCGCACCCGCCGCCCTCGGCCGCGGCCACGGCCCCCGCCGCGTCGGGCCAGCCGGGTCTGATGGCGCAGATGGCGTCCACGGCCGCCGGAGTAGCAGTGGGCTCAGCTGTGGGACACGTCGTCGGCAGCGCCCTGACCGGAGCCTTCAGCGGGGGCAGCTCAGAGCCCGCCCAGCCTGCAGCTCAGCAGGTGGGCAACGGGCTCGGGAGAAACTGAGGCACGCGGCTCTCAAGGCCACATAGCAGAGAGCTGCTGGACTGTCCAGCGAGGAGTGTCCAGGCGTGTCCGGCGCTGCCTCAGGCCCAGGACTTTGCCCAAAGAGATCCTCTTCTTCACGTTGCTGTGGGCCTCTTGTCACTCACAGGCAGGCTCTTCCAGCCCCTCCCCCCCACTGAGGCCAAGGTCCCTAGACTCCCAGGGACAGACACCACCAGCCCTTTAGAGATGGGGAAACCCAGACCCTTAGGGGCTCAGAGACTGGCCCAAGGTCACCTAACCCTAATAGAGGGGAGGGATGTTGAAGTTCCTGAGTCCCCACTTTTCTCACTCCAGGGCAGGCACTGTAGTCTCTTGACCCAAAGGCACAGGGTAGCGTTTGACTCTGAGACCTGTTCCCTGCTGGCCTGTCCCCCACTGGCACCCCACCCATCCTGAGCCAAATGCGGGCTTAGCGGGTCAGGACTTATGAGGATCAGTGTGGCTGAGACAGGAAGGTGCCAGAACTTGTGGGAATGGGGCTTATACTCCAAGAGGACAAGCAGAGCACTGGGCTTTTCTAGGTGTTTCTCCCACTCCCTCACCTGCCCAACATGCCCATTATGAAGCAACAGGGAATTGCTATCTACACCGGCACCAGCATCAGCTGAGTGGCTCTGAGGGGGCTGTGGGCTTACCTTGTTTCACAGATGGAGCAGCTGGGTGGGCTGGCCCTGGGTCACTCAGCCTGCCTGGGACCCTTGGGGCAGCCAGGCTGGGGATGTGGGGAGGGGCACCCGGCCCCCAGCTTTGGAATCCACCTCTGGGTGCCAACCCCAAGCTGACCTTGCTGCCTCCTGCACGGTACCCCAGGCCCCAGCTCGCACTGCCCCCCAGCCCCTGCAGATGGGACCCTGTGCCTACGAGATCAGGCAGTTCCTGGACTGCTCCACCACTCAGAGTGACCTGTCCCTGTGTGAGGGCTTCAGCGAGGCCCTGAAGCAGTGCAAGTACAACCACGGTGAGCGAGCTGCCCCTGAGCTGGGGCTGGGGCAGGGGGAGGTTGGTTACAGGCAGTCCGTCTTCCAGCACTTTTGGGCTGACCAGGGACCTGTGCCACTCTCCCTCCGCAGGTCTGAGCTCCCTGCCCTGAAGAGACCAGTGCAGACTGGTGCAGATCCGCCGGTAACCCTGCGCCACCTCCACCCTTTCACCGACAGCCGGACCACTGCGTCAGATTGTACCCATGTAGCTGGGACTGGGGGTGCAGAGGGGGTTTCTCACCCCACCAATGACCCGAGACACAAATGTGCAATTAAAAGAGTTTATTTTAGACCAGAGCCTGCTGTGTGTCCTCTCACTGGCCTGTCTGCCAGGAGCACCCTGGCTGACAAGCTTGCGGGGGAGGATGGATGTCACACTGCAGGGTGGACTGCTGCTTCACCTTAGGCTGGCATCCTGGGTGGGGAGGGAGGAGCCTGCTGTAAGCCGACAGCCTCTGGCAGTCCAAAGGGAGGTGGCGAGGCTTAGGGGTGACCCCAAGGTCGTCCCACTCTGGGGGCTGGAATCCCTGGAGGATCTTATCTCCTTGTCTCAGGGGCGCCTGCCCCCTCCACCCTTCTTGTCGCTGCCTCTGGGTCCCTTTCTGTGTACCCACATCCTAGGGGTACCCCATGGCCTTCTGTCTGTCAGTGACCTCTGTCTGACCTTGTCCCTCTTGCTGATAGAGCTTATCAGATACTGCAAGAGGAATGCTGCTGGGCCACCGGCTGGCTGGTTCTAATCACACAAGGCAGAGGCCACAGGCAGCCCCCTTGGATCTGGGTCCGGCTCCGCCACTTGGCTGTGGTGTGCCCGGTCACGGGGCCTGCTGGAACAGGAGCAGCTCCTTCAAACCCTGAGTGGACCTCGCCATCACACTGTGTGCTGCTGCCTTCATTGAGTTGTCAACAGCTCTGCATTGAGTGCCTATCATGTTTCAGGCCCTGTTCCAGCTCTCCTGGGCGCTGAGGGTGTTCCTGCCCTTGGGCACTACTTACACTCCAGTTGTAGTGAGGGCCTGTCTCCTGGGACAATGTGTTCCACCTTGTGGCGGGGGGGGGGGGGGGGGGTGTGCAGAGGCGGGGCTTGGCATTGGGGGTCCACCTCTCAGCACATGTCTATCCCCTGGGAAGGGGCCCCACTTCTGGATGCGAGTATCCCCCAAGATGTCCATGTCTCTTCCTTACCTGGCTCCTGGCCCCCACTATCGGGTCCTGGGTGGCAGGGAGCCCACCCTTCGGGGCCTTGAAGGAGGGCCTTGCTCCTGGTGGCCATGCCGAGTGCCCATACGCCTCCTCCGGCCATCGCCCATGGCGGGTAGGCCCGACAGCCAGCGCAGCTCCTCTGCAAGGCCCAGGAAGCCCTGCCTGTCCAGGCTGGGGAGAAGGTGTCCGTCCCCCCCCCCCCCCGAGGCTCTACCATGACACTCACCTGCCAGCTCTGGACACCAGTCATCCAGCTTCTCCAGTAGGGACTCATAGCGAGTGGGAGCCCCGCCCTCACCCTCTGGAGGGAGGAAGAATGGCTCACCGGCCTGGTGGGCCCCACCCCCACCTTTCACTCTGACCCTGTTTGCTGCCCAGGCTGGTGTCAGGACAGCGCATTGGATGGGAAGGGTCAGGGCTAGGCCCCGGGCAAAGTGGGGGCTGAGCAGAGCCGTGGGCAGTCTCTGGACTGCTGCCCGCCTCTTACCTTTCAGCATAACTACAAGGGAGAGTCTTGGGCCCCACTTACTGATGATCTGCACAAGGACATAGGTCGCACGCTCCTGCAGCAGGGGGCTGCCCCTGGAGGGGGCTGGGGAAGCCCCCTCCTCCAGACCCTCGACCAGGCTCACCAGATGCCCATCCTCAGCCAGGAGGGCGATGGTCGCTGGGAGGGAGGCAGGGCAGGGCTGGTACCCCTGCCTGGGGGCCCTTGGCCCTCCTCCCCATCACCCCTCCCTTCCCACTCACTGCCTGGGGGCACCTGCGCTCTCTGCCTCAGGTGGGCCGTGAGAGTCACCAGGCTGCACCAGGGGTTCACCAGCTCCCGGCAGCCAGCTGTGGGGGAGGGGCAGAGGTGAGTGAATGGGGCCCTCTGCCTCTCCCATCTCTTCCCTAAGCAGAGCAGGGAACGGGTCTATGGGACTAGGGCTGTACCCCAACACCCATTTCCCGAGATGTTGGTGACTGGGGCGCACAACCCATGCCACCTGCACCTGCCCTGACCCCCCTCCTACTCCAGTCCCGACCAGAAAGGTGGAATCTCCAGCTGTGGCTAGAGTTTCAAGTGCCTCATGCACCCTGAAGCTTGAGGACCACTGACTGAACAGCAAAGATATGGTGCAGTTTAAAAACATGCGCCATTGGGGCGTGGCAGGAGCTGCTCGAGAGGAGCCTTCTTGAATTTCCAGGACAGGTTTTCCCCTCAAAGAACTCACTCCAGGCACTCACTCTGCCTCCTCACAGAGCCCTGCCCCCAAATCCCCCATCCCCTTCCCCAGATGCACCCCGTTCCCCACATTGCCTCCCCACCCTCCCCCAGGGCAGAGGGAAGCAAGCCTCTGAGTATACCGTCCCCCCACACATCTGCAGGGACAGGGGACCCCGCTTACCTCCAAACATCACGGTGATAAACATGTCTGCAGAGGAGATGAGATAGGTGTGGCCTTTGACGCCCCAACCTCCGACTTCTGACCAAGGAGGGAGCTGGGGCTGAGATCTATTCCAGGGTGGGGTCCTGCCGAGAGAGAGATATATATGGGTGGGCGGGCCTAGGTGGAGGTCCCTGCTCCCCCACCCTTGGGGCTTGGCTCTACCAGCCTGGGGTGGGGGTGGGGGGGGTCCCTGCAGCTAGTCCAGCCCCTGGCCTCTTCCTCCTGATCACTGGCTCAGAGCAGCCAGAGAGACTGAGGCCGTCCCAGCTTCCAAGCTGGTCTCCATGGCAGTGGCAGCTGCCAAGACGTCTGGGCAGGAAATGCCTTCTCCCCAGTATCCCAGTAACAGGATCTGGGCTGGGGGGAGGGGTGTGGGCATTCCCTGAGGCAGAGCCATAGTGGGGGCTCGACCCTTGGGACCCAGGGATGTCCAGAGACTGTACCTCCCCACCAGTAGAGACAGCGTTTCCAGGCTGAGAGAGGGGGAGGTTCTGGGGGTGGGGCGCTGGCCCTTGGAAAACCTCCTGCATGAGCTGGCAGCACTGTGGCCCTTGCCAAGCAGGGCATCCTCACCAACCTCGAAGGCTCCCTCCCCCC